>NW_027108830.1:1349866-1351371 GCF_000696795.3 Halyomorpha halys | reverse complement strand
AAAAAAAAAAAAATTGAAAATAAATAAAATTTAACGAATATTAGCAAAATTAAATAAAATATAAATGGCGTTGATGACCAATGAAGTTTGGCGCCACTAAACAACCAAACAAACAAACAAACAAACAACAGTAGCCTGGGTATAATACTGGTTTTCAATTCTGTATTAGCTATAAAAATATCAGATACAAGAGTTTCTGTATCTGTACACGATAAGGATATTCGAGTATCTACCCGTCCCTTTATCAGATTTTTATACTCATGGTAGGTTGGAGTGAGAGTTTTGGCATAACGTGATGGACTTTATAGTAAAAGCCGGGAAGAAAAAAATGCAGTTATCTCACCCCAATTTTTGATTACTTGAATGAAAACTATGTATAATTACAAGTCAAAATTGATGAGTCTGCCAAGTATAGGTAGGGGGAATAACAAATGGTGGCTGTTTCAAAACTTTAATTTTTCATTCGGAGCTCTATATATCAAAAACTACCAACAACACTAGAAAATCAAAAACCACATTATTTAAAGAAGAGTAAAATTGTTGAAATATGAGCCATAATAGAGCTATTTACGTTCAATATTTATCGAGATATAGCCTTTTAAAAAGCAACGTTTTATAAAAATGTACTGAAAGATTAGCGATGTGACGAATAGATCGCTATTAGGACTCAAATTAAAGGTAGTTTAACGTACTATAATGTAGTGTATTACCTTTACCTTCCTAGGAATAGTATTTTTCATGATATTTCCTAAAATAAATTGATTTAAAGTTGTTTGGACAATAAGTTTGAGTTTTCTAAAAACTTTATTTCATAAACAGACGTATAGATGTTTTCCAGCATTCATATTAAAGCTAGTTAAATTTACTATAAAATAGTTTATAACGTTTATCTTTGTAGGAGTAGCGGATTTTATGATATTTGACAAAATAAGTTCAAAAAATGTTAATTTCTAGTTGTTCGTATAAAATGTTGGATTTTTGAAAAAAATATATCTCTAGATCCATATGACGCACATATGTCTGCCAACATTCAAAATAAAGGAAATTTAACTTCCTATAAAGTAGTTTATGAAATTTATCTTTGTAGGAGTAGTAATTTTTATGATATTCACATTTGAATATAAATTTGGCTAATGAAAATTTGTCCGAACAACTATAAATCAACTTATTTTAGCAAATTTCATGAAAACTACTACTCCCACGAAAATAAACGTCATTAACTACTTTACAGCTCATTAAACTAGCTTTAATTTGAGTGCTAATAGACATATGTACGTTAAATGATTTTTGAGATATAGATCTTTCAAAATAAATTCACTTACGTTCCATACAACATTTTTATGAAATGTTGCTTTTTAAAAAGCTATATCTCAAGAACTATTGAACGTAAATAGCTCTATCAGGGCTTACATTTTAGAAAATTTACTCTACTTTAAATGATGCACTCTTAGATTTTCTATTGTTGTTGGTAAACCGTCGAACATCAAACGTATCCAATCCTTTCA
>NW_027108830.1:1345784-1349241 GCF_000696795.3 Halyomorpha halys | reverse complement strand
TATTTTAGTATGTATGAGATCATTTATCAATATTACCTATTGCCCACAACTGTGTGGCAGATTGTAATATCTATCAATAAATAAATCTATCAAAAAAAAAAAAAAAAATTGTTGTTGGTAGTTGTAAAGATTAATTAAAGGTAGAGCTTCGAATAAAAAATTAATTATTTTTAACGTTTCGAAATAACCGCCATTTTTTATTTCCCCTACCTATAATTGGCAGACTCATCAGTTTTGACTAGTAATTATACCTAGTTTTCAATTAATTAATTAAAAATTGAGGTGAAATAACTTCTATTGTTTCTCCTCGAGGGCTCTTGTACTATCCGGACCGTTGGAATTTTATCCACTCTGCATTACTCCAAAAAATCCGCACAGGATTCAAACCCACGGTCGTTTAAGTTCCATTTGGCGTTGAAGTTGATTTATCTTCATTGACTTCCTTATGTTTTATCAATCATCTGATCTGTTAAAATATCAAATCATAATATTCCAATCGATTCTTAAACGTTTCTTACAATGGGTTTTGTTTATGATTTATTATTGTCTAATATGTTGACATATTTATCTCACTAGATAAATTGTCCCAATTTTTTTGTGTATCAGTTTTGATATAGAAATATGTTTATATTCCATTTGTATGTTGTATATATGCACATAATGGCCATATATACAACGTTATATATATTTTTGTATTTATTAAAGAGTATTTCAATTTTTTAAAACACAACCCTAATGATTATGCAGAACATATAATATAAAATACATAGTCTATAATATATAGTAGGATGGACTGGGATAACTGTGTCCCAAAAATTATTGTTGGTATTTTTCAACCCACGTTTGTATGTTTTATTGATACTACCATACTTACCATTTTTGTTCTTCATAATTTAGAAGTGGGTTATGTAGAGATAAAAGATTTTGAAAGTACATTGATTCTTCCTGAATTTTTTTTTTTTTTAATAACCTTCGGTTAAATCTCCAGTCAATGTGTTATAGTGTTAATGGCCTTTCGTTCTATTAATATTAAAAGTATTTTATAGGGGAGAGGAGAGGTAAATGTTGAATACGAGGGAGTTGGAACATATTAAGAAAAAAGTTACAAAATATAAATATGCTATTTACAACAGGAAAATGTTGCCAACTTGTAATCTATGTGCAAACACCATTTTTACGAACAAGTTTAATTAGGTTATTATTGACTCGTTTGCGACAGTCCACCCTGTATGACTAATATGTAATAAATACTGTAATAAAAACGGTTTATGAGTTAATTAAATGAAAAAAAATATAAACAACAATAAAACACTATTTGTGTATCGTATTAATTAATAAAATAATCAAAATAAATCATTTTATATCCATTAATGAATTCAGAGCCAATGATCAAGGAAATATTTAACATGATTCATAACCCAGAATTTGAAGAACAAACAACTAGTTTATTGACAATCTGTTATGTAAACTCTTTAAGCTATATTAAAGATAATATTATGTCTAATAACTTCTCGTTTACTACCTTTCAAATTTAAATTGATTGGTAATACGATATATGTCTAAAATTATAGACTATGGAAATTTCCAAATTAACACAATTTTACAAAGATGTATATCTGATATCATTTAATCACACTTTCTTGTTTTAAAGAATACTTTTTAAATTCCTCAATAAGAAATGTAGTAATTAGTTCAGAGGTCTATTCGAAATAATAAGTGATAAAGTATCATTCTTTCTACCAATATTTATTTAAACAGCGTTTATATATATTACAAAAAATAGTTATTTAAATATATAGCTTTTATTATATGTTATAAAATTATATTTATTTGAATATACAGAGTTAATTATATATTACAAAATAATATTTATTTATAAGGAATTCATTAAAAAAAAAAAAAGAAAAATAATACATTCTTACATAAATTAAATGTTAAAAGGAGTACAAGCTAATTGCGAAAACAAAGTTTGAAATTCTTGTGCTTTGACTTGGTCTGCGATCAATTGATTTATCATAGGCCTCACGTAACTCTCCCCCATTCCGTAAGCGAATTTGATCAAACGACCGAGAATCCAATTTAAAACTCCAGATTTTCCGAACTCCAGATCCAAATTTCCTAAACTCTCGACTTCCACCGCTTCGAGGACAGAACTACACGGTTTTTTACCATTGAAAGTGTTGACAACTACTCGCGTCTTAATGCCGTTTCCAGTGTTCTTCACGATTATTGTTCCAGATGTAGAGAAGACCGGAGAGTTGAACTTGTAGTCGAAATCTAGCTTGAGGACTTCTAGGCCGACCCCAATGTCGAAATAGTAGCTAGTGCCGTCCTCCTTCTCAACTTGTTTCATTTCAGGATTTCCTACCAGGGCGATTGTGGAGAAGTTGCTGGCTGAAATTTGCCCAACTTCTAGAGTCACGAAGTCATTATACTTGAATCCAGATATCTTAAGGACATCGCGGTGATTCTGGAGATTGGCTTTGTTAGTCTGGTAGATGACCTCCTGTATGAGCTGTAACAGGGGGGTCTCCTCTGCGGCCAAGGCGGTTGTGAACAACAAGAGTAGTGGAAGGATCATAGTGCCACGAGTATGGCTCGTGTCGACTGACTGACAATTTATCGTTCATTATATATAAACAGTAGGTACTCGAAACTGCTATTAAAAGATAATATTATCAAATAAGCCAGCTTTTCCTTAGCATTTAACCTAAAATAAATTAACTGGCATAATGAACAACAAACAGGGCTGTTTTTAACCTAGTGTTAAAAGGAAAAGTTACAAACATAAAAAAAAAAAAAACTATTAATTTTATTTTTAATTTACTGTTTCTTATTTTTTGACTTGCAAACCCATGAATTACATCTTCAAAGTTCACTTATTTAAGTAAATCAGTTTCTATGAACATCAGTGATAAACTGTTCAATCCTTTTTGAAGCAATCATACTTCTCAATTCATTCTCGATTCGTTTTTTTTTAAAATCACAGTAGATAGAGAGTGATAAATGGTTTTTCCTTATGCGATAGCTTCAAATTTCATGAGACTAAAATATATTGAACCGTGAGATAAGCACTTAGCAATTCACCTTTGTTATTATTTTGGAAAATAACAGAATATACTCAATATGTTTGGAACAAATCGCTATTATCTTTCTTCTAAGAATGGACATCAAGATATGACAAGCCCCCCCTTAACAATCACAAGAAAGGCAAAACGACATTAAAAAAAATAAAATCTATTTTTTTTCCATATCTTCTGGGTTTTCTACATAATTGGATTAATAAATATTTTTCCTTTAAGTAATTTATTATATTTCATAGCAAGCTTGAGTAGTATTTCAAATAAAATACATTAAAACAAAAAATAAAATCTTTTTTTTTTTGTACTTAACAATTTAAAAAGTGAAACATAAAATTCATTTTTGTAACTATATTTTATTTTGAAAATATAAAATA
>NW_027108830.1:1329229-1345643 GCF_000696795.3 Halyomorpha halys | reverse complement strand
TATTTAATACCTTTTTTTAAATTAGATGCTTGGTTTAATTTTAAATGCGTTAAAATCCACACCTCTTTACTGATAAATAAATAATGAAAATAAAATGACAGCAATCAGTGAACTGTGAGTATTGAACCTTACGCAATCTTATTGAAAGTTATTCCGCTTGTATACATTGGGACCTGTCCGTTTCTTACTTCTTGTATCCGGAGTGTATGTTGATTTTTTAATATAATTAGTGTGGAACAAAGGGGGTTTAAAATGTGAGACCTTTCTGTCAAAAAACATGTATGTATATTTTCCCTTAAGTTCAAATATTAATTCCCTGAAGGGGCAATTAGGGTTAGTGTGTTAGCTTTAATGAAATTATTTGATTTGATAATATAATATAAAACAGAGCAGATCATCGTGGGGTCTCATAGGTAATGGAATAGTGGCTTATCTGGTGACGTCTTCGCCGCCGCAGTGACGTCATCTAGCCGTTTCCTGGTGCAGGTTCAGCGGTGGGCGGAATTGTGAGAACCATGAAATCGCTTCGTCCTGTGTTCGTGAAAGACGGTTACTTCTCCCTCAGAGGCTGGCCAGCGTGTCCTGGATTCTGGTGTGATAGTAGGGGCAGGCCGGGTCCTAGCTTGCATGATGCTTAGGCTGGGGCGGCATTGCAGTCGCAGCGTCTTCGCGGTCTTACGGTGTCCGCGGCAAGGGGAGGCATCAGAAAATGAGACCTCCGACCCCGACTTTGTACAAACTCAAAAAAGAACCAAAAAATTCGGATTATGTAAATCCGACATACTGCCCACCTAACTTTGGCTCAGCCGGATTTACAATAAAAAATGCACAGAGACAGGGAAGGCGGAGTCTGCCGTAAAGATGAAGGAAAAGAAATAATACGAAACTAGATCCAGGACTCGAAGGAAACAATAACAATATTGAACAACTTCGAAACAATAACAACTTTGAAACGAAAACGATTCATGCATAACATAAAAAAATAAAAAATAAACAAAAGTATACATAAATACGTATTCACGATCTTAAGAAATCTTTCTTGGTCGACGGAGGGTAACTTCCTACTAGTCCATGGAGAGGGGAGATTATGAAAAGCAAAAATATTTTTGTCTCTCAAGAAGGGTCAAAACCGCCGCCCACCCTGGAAAGCCTAGGTTTATCGATAGAAGGCTCAGTTGACGTTACATGCTGAGCGTGTGTTAGTGTAGAGCGGCGCGCGGGTGTGCTGAGCACTGTGAAAACAACGAGAGCTAGCCGTAAAGCTTTTGTGAAGTTGGGAGGAGTGAGAATGCGTCGGAATTATTGCTCTCCCGGTTATGACTGCGTGGGCGCTTACGTTTAGCAGAACCACGTTTGTCAGGTTTTTGGATGAAATTGCTCTGACACGAAGCTGTTACATCTTCCCGTATGAGGAGCGAGACGCCTGTGAACGAAGTGCTATCCGAGTAAGTCCCCATCATGACCTTGCCAAGTAACGTTGGCAGAAGGTATAGGTGACCATCCCCGAAGGCCATGGTGGAAGCACCAGTAACTAGGGGTGGATATAGGTTAACGCCGATGAGCAAGTCGGACCGGGAACACCGAAGGAAGAGTCAGCCAAAACGTGGTGCGATAAATCGGTAACTACACTTGAAGGAACCGGACGTCTCGGCATATCGGAAGCGAAGCGTTCGACCGCGCGGACCTTAAAGTTAGTTATATCCTCGTCGCGAGTTCGGTATTAACAAATGTGTACTGGCTGCCGGAATCGAGTAGTCGTGTCAGCAGCAAGGGGGGGGCATCAGAAGATGAGACCCCCGACCACGACTTTATAAAGAACCGAAAAATTATTATGTAAATCCGAAACCGCTCACTGTTATAGCGGAAAACCAAAGTTATCCACTTTGGTTTGGACCGTAGTAATCAATGGCTTGGATTTGGTGCATCACCTACACACTAAACATGTCCCAATAGTGAAGATAATCTATAATAAAAATTCCTAAAATGAATTTCGGAAAATTAAGAGTACTGACGAAATTCAGGACATTTTAAACAATGCAAATATAGTTAATTGTATATAAGCAAATATATTTAGTTGGGCTTGACACGTTATATGAATGAAGGAGGACAGAGTAATAAATTGAAAATTCTATATAAAATGATTGATGCTAAGAGGAAATCCCAATGACGTTGAGAGCACGAAGAGAGAAAAGATGAAGATGAGGAGATAAGAGAGAAAAAATGAAGATGAGGAGATGAAAGAGAAAAAATGAAGATGAGGAGATGAAAGAGAAAAGATGAAGATGAGAAGATGAAAGAGAAAAGATGAAGATGGGCGTAGGCTGAGGGGAGAGGGGGGGGGGAGCCGCGGCTAAGATGGTTGGACTTAGACATTTTTTATTATTTTGTAGAAATATTTCTTTTTAGAATAGTAATTTCCCTATAATATACTAAAATATAATTTAATTATTTCAAGGAATGATAGATTATTTCACGGTATCTTCTAAGAAATAATTGTAGTAAGTTAATAAATGAAAAACTTGAGAAAGTGCTTATCTCTCGAACGTAGAAGATATCTCATACCTTATATCACCTGTAAATACTTCAAACGAATTCTGCAAGTCACTCGAAATATGTTCACAAATTAAAACTAATGACCATAAAATAAAATATTAAAAAAAAAATCTATCAAATACGTACCAACAGCTTCCTTTCGATGACTACTGAACTGAAATGAAATAAAAATAATCTTTATTCTGGGAGCAAGCCCCCTAAGAACCAAAATTGTAAACATAAATAATCGCTTATGAGTCTTGATATATAAATATGAATTTAGAAAGGATTATTATTTCTTTAGGATTAGGATAGGAAAAAATCAAGGAAATATTTCCGTCGGAAAGATGGATAGAACCTCTGTAACTCAGTGTAATGGCCAAACATATGCGCGGGTCCCGGAATCCCCAAAATAAATCTTATAAGGCGCTTTAATTCTTCTCCGAGTTCACCTATAAACCAGGCAATAATAATCGAAATAGGGGAAAATAAGAGAGGAAATAACAAACTGGCGGTTTTTTAAAGGCTAGGATTAGCGGAATGTACGGAACAGAGGAAAATGACCAATGTAATGTTTTATTAGATACTTGAATGCTTACTTCACGATGGGTGTTCCAACATTTATAGCAGCCTTATGGAGTGGAAATGGATTGTTGTTGAGGAAAAATAAAGTATGATATGGAAGAGAATGTATGAAGTGGTTTTTTCTACACAGCGGCAACTTGTTTTCCTGGGCGCAAAGACAAATTCTATCAATGCTATTCTGCTGTTAACAATATACCACGATGGGATTGGCTTGTTAATAATTTTTGAGTATAATTATTTATATAATTAATTATTATAGTTATTATAAATATTTTCTAGCCTTCCAATTTTCTTGGTAAAAAAAAAAAAAAAAAAATGCCAATACAAATATAAAAAGAGACCTTACATAGTCTTTTGACATTTTATATTAGTTTTTTGAGGACCCTTACACAAAAAAGAAATATCCACAAGTACCTACATTTTATGGTTAATTATTTTTCATTCGTGAACTCTATGGGATGAGCATTTCTTGGTATCTACTGTGCCAAGGATAATATGATTCATAGTGATACAATTAATAAATAAAATTGTATTATTACATAAAATCGAGAGCGACAGCTTCAAAATTTGAGGAAGGAATTTGAGAAGCCTCTAAACGTGGCTTCTAAGAGTCTCTAAAATCACTCTTACGACATTGGCTTAATTTAAACAGTTGAATGAGCATATAGGCACAATAAAATTTTCTAAAAAAAAATATATATTATTAAAAGAAACAATGATAAAAGATACGTGGAATTTGAAATAAAAGTAAGAGTAAAAACTGCTTTCAAAAGCCGATAATGTGCTCCTCGTTCTAAGAAAATAAAACACTTAAATGGTTCATCGGTCAATTGGTGATTTCTTACAGAAATTCACTGGGATTACATGAATATAAACTGTTGCCCTCCAATCTCTAAAAATATGTTTTACAATGGCGTTTATATAAAGTATCCGGGCATACAAAGTCAGAAAGCCTTGCTCCAAGAAGTGGCTAGATTGAACGAGAACATAATGCAATATTTTTGTCATTTAGTGGAGAATTGGAAGATAAAATTTAAAAAAATTTGGCTTTATCTTTCTTTCTTTGAAATGTTAATTTTGAATCACTATTTAATTTTTTGCATTCGTCTCTCAATTTGACAACATTCCCAGCTGCCTAGGACATCAGTGGAAGTCATTGGCCCAAAAAATCCATTAAATTTTTGAAATGCCACAAAACCCCTGTTAATATATTTAAATATATCTGGGCTTCTAGGATACTGTCAGCACTGGCTATTTGAGAATATATTTTAATTGGCTAATAGTTTATTTTTTTTTTATTAGTTATGATCGTTAGATGAAAAATTGGACTATGCAATTGCTGAATGGCTCCTAAATGAGATACATTTTCAAACTTGTAGTAATAATTTTTGGTTCACCCAGGATGCTAGAAATATTAAATTATTGAGAATTCCTATGGAGTCTATTTCAACTTTTGTTAGTTTCAAATTTAGTTTTGTAATTAGCAAATAAAACAAACAAATTTTATATCTCAAATGTTTGAATATTATTTTGCTTAAAAGTAGGAAAGCTGTGTGCTCATGTCGGAAATGAAAAAAAGAAAAGCAGGAGTAGAAAAAAAATATCCCGCTTGTGTAACATCTAGTAAACAGAAGATATATAAGAAATGAAAACGTAATTAAAAGAAATATGAGGCCATGGAAATCAACAATTTACTATTTTTCTTTGTAATATGAAAAACTTTTTTAGATTAATACAATCGTCATAAACTACAAAAAAAACATTCAGATAAAATTTCAAATGATTATATTTCAATTTAGGCGATAGTGTTGGACTGAAGTTTACAATCTTTCAATTTCGAGTGTTTTTTTTTTTTGCTACTTAACTTATGAAATTCACAATTAGATAAGAACCGATTTTAATCAGTACAAATAACATTTTCAATTACAAACGTAGAATCACTTCTGTTATTTCCATTAATTTAATGGAATTTATTAAATTTAGTCACTTTTGTTTGTTATAAGATAATGCGAGGTTCTGGCGAGAAGTAATGAAACAAGTTACGAGAACATGATGTAATGTGCGGTTAGTTATGATATTATGAATGATTGAAGACTCGATTAAATTGATTGAAGTATCGATTACAGTAGGACATCTGTATAACTAACCTCTATATTACGAATTCCTCTCTATAACGATTAATAATCTTTGTTTTATTATCTTTAACTAGCCCTTGCTTTCAATAAAAAAGCCTACAGGTTGCTAAACTAATCTAGAGAGGGTGAGAAGGTACAGATTTATTGCGAGGATCCGCCCCGAAATAAATGTCCAACACAAAAATGTCAAACACGTCCAAGCCGGATTCGACCTTATCGCTTCTGACACTAGAGCAACACTGTTTTGAGGCATACCATGATCGGCAACCATGCCCTCCGTAAAATCCATAATTTTCTGATTATAAGTGGAAAATTTAAATAACAATTTATCTTGGTCGAATTAAAGATTTAAATAATTAATTTCTAAATGAATAATAATAAATTCTTAATTCTGAAACTAGTAGCTATATCTCTACAAATAAATACAATATCTTAGCCTTAACAATACACTTTGTAATCATTAGCGGGTTCCTCAAATATTAAATCTCCAATTTATGTCAAAGCCAGGACTAAAATTTAACTTTATTCATAATTTGCACCGACGAATAAAAATTAATTTAAATCAACTATCTATGAGTTCCCCCTCCCTTAGACAATGTCTACATAAAGCCCATCTTACATAATCAACAGTATTGAGTCGATATTGTAAGTGGTATCGGGTGATAAACCAGTAACCAAAGTAGTAGTGTTTGTATGTGCTGACTTTATCTCCTATACTGCCACTAGGAGTACTTAATTTTTTAAGAAGGTTACGAAATATAATACAATATTATATAAATATCTTGAGTTCAAATCGTTTGAAAATACTCGCAGGCTATTACTTAGTAACTTGAGATATCAAACTTCAAAATCGGTTGTGGAGTTTGCTCCAAACAGAGTCCAAAGAAACGGACAGATTTAACAGACTTAATTTCATGATTTTGAGGTCAGATTGTTGCAAAGAGAATTACGTAATCTCAGTGAATAATCTGAACCATCAAACATGAAAATTGGTTCACACGTTTGCTTAAAACAGTTTATATGACACCCTTAAACACATTACTCTCCTTAATCTTCACCGTAGTCATGTAATGAATATAAATCAAACCATCCAAACAAAAAAATCGATCTTGCTACTAAACTCATATTATAATATTAAATAAGTTATAATTAAAGTTTTAAATTAAATTAAAATCTACATATATAAAAGGGAATGGTCAAATCTTTGTCCACAATAAACATTTGGATTACTGGACCGATTTACGTGTTGCGTTTCTTAGCCGATTACGTTTTTTTCAAAAGATTTCCATTAGCCAAGGAAAAGTTTAAAGCTACTAAAATTCACGAATTCTAAGGTAGAAAAAAAAATGTATGATCAAAATTAAACGTCTTTATGGCTCGGGGTAAAGTACATCACATTATGTTCGTTTTTAATGTCGTTTCAAACTGCTTAGTACCATTTAAAAAGAAATTAAAAATTAGAAAATTTTCACCTTATTTGAAGATTTTTTTTTCATCTGTTGACCATTATTCATATAATCGTTCATAACTCCTCTGCACTTTATATGATATTTACGTTAATAGAAAGAACCGTTGGAAAGCTGTATGCCTTCTCTTTCGACTTACATTAATACCTAATAAATAAATAATCACCTAAAGCGGACAGGTATTAACGATTGTACAGAGGATCTCTAATTTCAGGGTTCCTATATATATATATATATATATATCCATTGTATATGGGTAGAAAAAATCAAATAGGTCTTAGAACACAATAAAAATTTCTGTTACACTCCTTATCGCATATATTGGTTTAATTTATTACCAAATGCATGTGGTACCAAATCACAATAATAAAGTGTACGTAAATGATTAATTTTAACTACATAAATAGTTTATATCAATCTATCAATGGTGTTCATTAAATCTATACACAACCTCAAATATAGAAAATAGCGAACCATTACCGGGTCAGCTAGTATTATATATATTAACCTTTTTTTTTTTTTAATTTTTATTCATGGTTAATTTAATATATTATAGCGAATAAATCAACAATAATGGAAGAATTATTTCTGTGTTATATGTTTCTATAGAAACCTACCATTCGTTTGATCAATAACCTCACACCAGTGTCCATTCAGTTTTATTCAGAATAGGTTTTACTCTTTTTGTTGTATTACGAAATCTAGACATTTATATTTGATATGGTGATATTACACGTGAAAAAAGCCGATGAGAGCCAATTTTTGTTCAACGTCAGTGTTGAAGAGGATATGGACAAGGTTATAGCAGAGGTGACAGACCTATACAATGGAAGGCTGAAGGTGAGCCGGCTTTGTTACGAAATTGAAGAACTAAGCAAACATGGAACTCAGTTCCCTCCAGACATAATAGGACTTTACGAGGATCAAGTTAAAGATCTCGGTCTGAAAGATGATTGGGGAGACATATGTGAACCGAGTGGAGGTTATACATTCGAAAAGGATCCGGTAGGAAGAAGAAACGGCAAGAAACCGCAGGAGCATATGGCCAAAATCCTGACGAAGACAGTCGAAGAAGCGAGGGGAATGCTGTCCAAGAAGTTAGTCACTGCCAACAAGCCATTGGACAAAAAGAAGCTCAAAGAGGCACTGGACATTTTAAGAGGAGCCGTGACTATTGTTTATCCGATGGGCCTACCACCGCATGACCCCATCCGCCTCGAGTTCGAGGGTAAAGAAGACTTGTCAGGTACTCATGCTTCATTAGAGGTCATTGAGGAGTCTCGGGCTTGCCTCTGGTTCTCAGGAAAAGAAATGTCGAGAGGGAAAAAACTGAAAGATTACGTTGGTTCTAATGAAAAGACAAAGATCACTGTGAAGCTCTCCAAAAGTGGACACGGTGCACCTGCAAGGGAACCCATCTGCACGGAAGAAGAGAAGAACAGAATGATGTGGCAGGCTAAGCAACGTGAAGAAGAAATGAAGAGGCTTGAAGAGAACCAGCACGAATACGAAGATACGCCATGGGCTGAGGGTGGAAGACTGAAAAGAGCTTTCCAAGGTATGGGAAATATTTCATGGAAGCCAAGATAAATAGACTTATCATCAATTTCCAATAATATATAATTCAAAATATTCGTTGTAATATTTTTCAAAAAAGAATTTAGTTATATTATTTCCTATCTTACTTAAAAAGTTGATTCCAAGTAAGTAGGTTTTTGATTCTTCTACAAACTAAAAACGTATTTCTAATCGTTTATACAACTTAATTGTAGTTAAGTTATGTGAAAAAGAAAGCAAGTTCACAGAACGTTTTTTAAATAATTGTGTGAAAGGTTTTGTTGTTTGGAGATATTTATTTCCAATTATACAAATATCACATACCCTCTTCCTTGAAAATGTTTGCAAGAAATGGGACTAAACATTTTATAGGTTATATTTTATTTATTAATTATAACCAAGGCCCTGATTTTTATGCAGAAAAAGCCCAGAATATGCCATATAATATAGGATAAAAACATGTAAAATATTCAGTAAAAAATATAAAATATATAGCTAAAAGTGAAAAAATCTTTCATTTATGACTTAATTTTAACTCAAAGTATCCATAAAAACTTTTCCGGAAAGCTCCATCATCAGGCATACATCAATTCACAATAACCAATTTTAACTATGCAACCAACATAACATTAATTTAAACACTTAAATACGAATAAATTATTTATCTTAAAATTATTATTTTCTATAATTTCATTTTTGATATAACTTTCCTCCTTATTTGGTCAAGCTTATCATGTAATGAATATTGCTGTTTACAAGTATTAAAAATTCAAATTATATATTTAAGATACGGAGAACTTTTTTAAAATTTCATAGTAACAATGATTCTAATGAGGTTAAACTGATAATGTTGATAACCGACACATTACATCCACGCTTACAGTATTTCCTAGCTCTATTTGTTTTAAAGAAGAAATTTCTATTAAGTTGTGCATGACAAAATCATCATTCCAAAATTATTATTATGTAATATAATATTATCTAGATAGTTTGCTGTTTTATATCTTTAATTTATGTACGATACTTGTATAGTGTGCAACTGAAGTATTAGTATCAGTTTTAAAATTGACTACATATTCATTCCATGTTTTCCTGTTATATTCCTGTTTCAGTGTAATTAACTGTTTCTAATATTTGTGGATTTTAAAACCAAAATTGTCTTTTAGTTTAATGGTATCAAGATACCAGTGTTATAGTGTTTATGTTTTGAATATTTTCGCAATTGCCTTTATGTTGTTCAATTCTTATTTTTATTTTTTTCGAGTTTTGTCCAATCTAAACACCATTACAGTTTTGACAATTAATCTTTTACTTTTTTTGTAAGTAATTTTCAAATCATTTGATTTGGTTTTATTATTAGCCTTAAAAACTTGCTTTTATCGCTAGTAGTATCATTTATTTTATTACTGCTTGTAATCAATTGTCGAGATTTTTTTGTGATAATTATTTGAAGAGTGTGAATGTTCTTAAAAAACTGTGTGTTCCTCATTGTAAGGCCTGACTATGCAAACAATAAAGTTGCGAAACGTAGCCAAAAGATTATATATATAATAACTAATTTAAAAAAAAAACAAACACAGATATAATATTTGACAACCATTATTCAGCAGATCAATGTGCCAATACTACTTCTACCAATCAACTTCTTTATTCTTCCTCCCATGATCGAAGCAAACACCAAGGAAGAACTAAAGCTGCAGACGATCCCTGATGCGCGCCCATTCCCAATCTAGATGAGCTTCGTGACTCTTCTCCGACTGCCTGGTCCTTCTTCCAGCAGCCTTCTTGAGGCCGAACTGGAAAGCGGCCTTTGGCCAGCTCTCCAGCAGTGTTGGCGTGTCCTCGAAGTCGCTGTCGTTGGCCGCTTCCATCATCGCTTCTGCTCCTGGGTAGCACTCGTCATATCCGGTTGGCTCACTAACCAACTTCTTCAGCACGACCTTTGTCTTTGAAACTTGCACTTTTTCCGCGTTTCGAAACTCCCGCTTTTTATTCTGATATAAACAATTAAAAATCTACTTAAAATTTGTTTCGTGACAATGAGTTAACGATTAGGTTGTGCTTAAGGATTTAAGGAAACATTAACATCATTTTCATGGCTGCTATAAGATTACTATAGAAACAAAAGATTAGTTTTATAAAAAAACTTTTAGAACCCATAATAATAGCTGAAAATCGAAATTATGCAATATATTATAAAACAGACACAAACAATTTAAAAGTGTTATGTAGAAATCGTAAGTAGATTAAATAAGTAAGGAACTAGACCTCTATTTTACAAAAAGGAGTGGTTGAACAACAAATCAAACAGAGTGCACTGTTAACCAATAAAAGTCACAAGTTGAAGAAAGTGTGAATGAAAAAAGAAAAAAAGAGATTAAAACAAGGTAATTTAATGCTTGATTCTGTCCATTTATTAGAAAAAAAATTAGCTTATATAATGATAATATATAATATAAAAATAATTTTTATAGTGATATAGTTTTTAAATATTAATTTATATATTTTAGACAAAAGCCCTGAAACAATGATCTAGTAAATAAAAGCTAGGACAAAGAGGAGAAAAAAATGTTTTAAATAATTACAAGTCAATCTATGAATTGTATACATGAAAAAATATGGATGTTATTTGGTTCAACTGATTTTCCTCAATCTTTTTTGTTGATATTTATTAATTAAAAATGAATCTCACTACAAAAACTAATAACGATAAAAAGCTTTTTTCCTTTTCTTACGTCGGCCCAAGACTCCCGTTGGAGTCCTACACTGCAGATAAAAAGCTGTTTACAATGGAAACAACAATAGCTAATAAGTAATTCACATTAATTAATAAAAAGTGATAACCATTGTTATAATTTATTCATAACTTGATTTTGATCTATCTTTTAAGATAAAAAAAAATTAAAATAAAAAAATAGTTTCTCAATAGTAAATTGAGAAGTGTTTGATAAATAGTTTCGTTAAATATCACTAATATTAAATATATTTCTAGTATTTTAACATCATTAAGAAATAATAAATATTTCTTTTTGGGTTCAGGACTGTAGTTTATGGAAATCCAGATGTGATAAGGCCTCGTGGAAGACCTTAGGGAAGATGGAAGGGCAGTGTCTCCGAAGATTTGAAGAGAATGGGAAGAGAACGCGACATCAGGCAAGCTATCGACATTGAGAACAGAGGGCAGCAGGGATGAATGAACGCGTATTCAATTTAAAAACAAAATTAAAATCTTAAACAGAAAGTTTTGGACAATTGAATAAGCAAGAGCTAATTCAACTAGGGAAAAGATGATGATGAATTCTTCTTCAACAATCAGGTTTTGAAGGGTTTTGTTGTTTACTCAGTGTGGATGACTGTCTCCATTCTAAAATACTAAATAAAAATAATACAATAATGATTTTTTGTATTATTAGTTTTTATATTTCAACATAGAAATAAAAATAGGCAATATAAGTATATTCAGAGAGTTAAAGCGATTGCTGAATTGCTGCATTCCCTTCAAACCCTCATTTTTTAAAATTTAGGAATCAAACTTGGTGGGACACAACTATTTTAGCACGGAAATTAAATTCTAATGCGATGTTATTTCCGGGAAAATTTCGATCAGACTCTTCACAAATGCATTAATTCCAAAATATGTTTATTTCCAAAGAAATTTTCATTTATCCAAAAGAAATTTGGATTTTTTAAAAGTGAAAAACCCTCCATAATAAACATTGTAGCTAATTAAATTATTTATAGAATTAACTCATTGAACAGAGAGATACGTTAAGTATTAACTGAGATGATGCTGTTTGAACATGAACTTAAATTGTCACTCAGCCGAAAAGTTCTGAGTAGAATTCTCACATGTGAGTGCGTTGTTGACCATTTCCTTTAGTTATATGAAATTACAATTAATATTCTTAAATGGTGGATTTTTTATTGTACATTTATTTTTTTAATGACATGAGTTCAAATAGATTTGCTGAGCTGTTTAATTCTTCATATTTTACAATTACGGTTTTGATCATGTAAGTTTTAAATAAAGTTTCCGTATTTCTTTAGCACCTACTTAGAGTGATTCAGATTTAAAAAATAGCTATAGAAATTAAAAGTCATCGGTTATTCACCTTAACTTATCTAAATAATTATTAGGAAATAAAGATTTATAATTATCCTTGTCCAATTTTTGATAATAAATTACCTACCATATCTACTCTACCCAGACTTAAATTTAAGAAAATTTAAATCCAAAGAGAGTACTCTTACATTATAGTCTTATAAAAAAATAACAATGCAGAAATTGCATTACATTTATGTATAAACTATTATATAACATAGAATACCATTAAATATTTAAAATATTCTGAATGGAAAAATACCTCCTGTTTCCTTTGATGATGCTCGGGTGGAGGTTCTATCTTCTTTACTTTCTTGTATTTGTAATCTTCTTTTGCATCTTGTAATGCTTCCCTAATTTTATCTATGATAGCGTCCGGTATAATGATAGTGTTACTAGCCTCTGTCGTCAAAACTTGGCTTCGTATTACGGTAGTTGGGACGTCTGTGTCCATCTGTTCTTCCTCTGTAAGATCTACTAAATAACACATCTTTCCAGGAGCAAACAGAGGATTTTTCACTGCCACTGTGGATTTGAACAAGATATCGTGTATGTTTTTGGTCATTTGGCCCTTAAATCCCGTATCTTCTTCTACTACTGTTTCAACTGGAATATCTTTAGTTTTCGCTTCAATTTCGCTACGGACTTTATTAAGAAGTGCTAAGTCGAGCCCCTTTACGAGATGCGTGTGTGCCATGTCACCACCGAGATATTTAGACTCTTGAATTAATTGTCTTCTTCTTTCTGCCAATCTGATATTATGCTTAGCGTCGGGTCCAACAGCATGATAAGCTATAGGTTCAGTAAGATCATCAGATCCACATAAATAATCTGGATTTTTTCCCTCTCTTCTTTCTCGTGCTCTGTCTCTATATCTAGACAATAACAGTTCCAAAGATTCATCCTTGGTCTTTTTCTGATATTTCTTCGATTTTGCTTTTGTTTGTTTTTTTATCTTTTTCACTTCTCGTATAATTTCCTCTGGTTGCTCTCTTTTGATTGGTACGTGACTGTTAATTAGCTCTCTGAAATCTTTATTTGTCAAATTACTCTGTCTTTTGGGAGTACTGTCCATTTTTGACTTGCAAGTTACAGAAACTCAAGTATTATGTTGTACTCCACGTTAATTTTCTGAACCAAAGAACTATTTCGATAACATATGATTCATGAATTTCATATGTGCTTTGGACTCCTATTATACTTTTATCGATTTTAAATCAATTCGATGCTACTTCCTCTTCCTGTTAAACTCTAATTCGTTTTTAAATCTATTTTCATTATAACAAAAAAAACAAGATGTACAACCATTTGAAATGTCACAGATGATAGTTGATTATCAGAAAAAAATAGCCCTGTGCACTACCTTTGTCGGATCTTTCTACGAGTATGGCCAGGCTAAGGCGACTCAAATGGGTTTTCTTTGTAAATGATATTATAGTGAAAGGCACCAGGCCGACTTTTATCGAATTTACCTGAAATTCACCAGAGCGCTACAAGACTCACTAAAATTGATAAAGAACATCTCTGCATAAATTCATATTGTTGTTTTCATATATTACTGATTAACAATGTCAATAAAACAATAAATAAATAATATTAAAGTAACACAAAGAATAACTTGAGCATATTAGATAAAAACGCTTTTCAGTCACAGCCAGATGCACAATGGACTCGAATACTCATACAAAATCGCATGTATATACCGAAGCCCAAGCGCAAAACTAGACACACACCATCATACACCTTGATGGATATACATACAGACAAACATCCAACCCATCATACACATTCACACTTGACCCACTACTCACGCAACAACCACACAGATTCACTAACTGACCAATCGCACCTACTCACTTTAAAAACAATTTCAAACACGCGGACTGAAAACTTTACAAAACAAACATATATGACAACGTATCCAACTTTACAAAACTCAACACCTCTCAAGACATAAACATGGTCATAAACACACTACAACAAACTATGCGTGACGCCGCCAACGCTTCCATATCCACTTTTACACCCACACCAATTCACTTGCTCACTCGGTGGAGTGAGTATGTTGGGGTGCCAACACATACTCACTTTCATTAAACAACGCTACAACATAAAAACTGCTGGTACAGAACCAAAGACCAGATTTGCAATGGTAAACGTCCCTATGGCATGAACAACTACGCCGTACGCACAACGACCCCAAACACTTCTGGAAACTAGTCCGAAGTCACAACACCAAATCCAAATCGGTGAAACTACACCGAGGTTGTCCCGTCACTTGTGGCGTCCCCCAAGGTCACTTGTTTTATTCAACATATACTGCCCGGGATGAAAGTCGGAATGAAAATTGACGATGTTCAAATCTCTACATTTGCAGATGGCATAGCCATATACTCGGCGAGTATGAATGCAGGCAAGGCCATGGACCAGGCCGCAGCAGCAGCCCAACTCATCACTAACCAACTACGAGGCATAAACATACATATCAACCTACAAAAAACTGACCATTACATTATTATACAAGAACACTCCTAACAGAGCACCAAAACTTAAGGAACAGACTATGCAAACCAAGAGACATCTCACATACCTTGGCATGAAACTGAAAAAAAAGAAAAGAAAAATACTGGATGCACCTTGTCGAAGAGTGTCTACTATGAAGTGGTTATCAGGCCGGAGTAATCAATTAACCTCACTCATCTATAAGACAGGTTCGACAACATCATTCGAACTCAATCAGAAAGGTTTGGATACACTGTGATGCCTCTAAATGTGACCGAGCCTTAAGAGGAAAATTTATGAATCATGAACAACAGGGGATTTGGTATAAAATATGGACTATATTTATTAGCTATAAAATATATTTAAAATCCTCATCACTACTTGATTATTAATTTAGATTGGTCAAAATTCTTGAATTAAGGCATGAATAATACGAAATATCTTTTCCATTGGGATAATATATAACTTTTATTAAGGCATTAAATAAGTAAAATTATGAGTACTTAATATGATTAATAATAGGATAATAAGAATAAAAAAGATTAATAAGTTCAGGAGTTTTGAAGATCCTGGCACATTTTCCATTAGACAATGTCAATTTATTTCTAGCTTAACCTCTGTCTAGTCCTTTACAAGCTCTAAGGAACATTGTTGCAGCAATTTTAGAAGTTACAATTTGGGTGCTAGAAGTCTAATATTTTCAACTCTCAAATTCAGCAATGTTTTTGTATAAAAAGATAAATTTTACAAACTAATTTAGCCCGATATTATGTATAAATTAATCTTTAGAAAATGAGCTAATAGACAT
Source organism: Halyomorpha halys (assembly GCF_000696795.3). Classification (NCBI taxonomy): domain Eukaryota; kingdom Metazoa; phylum Arthropoda; class Insecta; order Hemiptera; family Pentatomidae; genus Halyomorpha; species Halyomorpha halys. The sequence continues at coordinate 1,329,956 of NW_027108830.1, read as the reverse complement.
ATAATTTGATCTTGCTTAGTTATTTTATGACTTGATGTTCTTCTGTGTCTTTTCTTTCTCCAGCAGCAACAGTGCGTTGGTGAGCACAGATAAAGCGAACAGATTTACGTCAAACTTTGGAAATCGCAGTTTTAAGAACAAATCTATCGTCCAAAAGCTGTTTAACTAAAATCTCTGAAATATGCATTCATATACACCATTAAGTTTGAGAGAAGTTATTTACAATAAGAAGTGAGCCCTACCACTAATATTTAAACATTTATTAGAAAATAAATCTTTAAATAATTTAATACAATTTATTTATATCAATACCTTAAAATGTGTCCAGAATATAGTATAAAGAAAAAATATATAAAAGAAATGAACATGTGATCAAGAGTGAGTGAAATAGGGATTGGAGAAAAAGAAACTACAGAAGTCAATTCCTTTTTAATCTCTTTGAGGCAAGCTGGTATGACCAAAACGTCTATGCTTGCGATCGCTACTCAACTTGGATATCTCATCTCACCTCAGCTATTAATTCCCTGGTTAAAAGTATCTAGATTGATCCCTTGCTCAAGATTTTTTTTCATACACCGCGAGGTCTGAAGAATTCACTTACACTTCAGCCAAACCTTTCAATGTTTGAAGGATAGTCCCTTCGCTTGTATATATTTATTGATCTGTGATATACCAGGGCATTCAAAAAGTCCTGTCGTTTTTCGTTTGTTCGTTGTTTATTTTGATT
>NW_027108830.1:1322091-1327854 GCF_000696795.3 Halyomorpha halys | reverse complement strand
TTATATATTTAATAATATATTTTTAATAACATGTATACCCCTTTTAAATTAATACCTAATTATCTTTTATTCCAACCAATTTCGCCTAGGCACATCCAGCACTTTATGTTCTAAATACATTACACCAACTTTATCTTTATGATTTGAACAATGATCAGTTGTTTCTCTTTGGCGTTGTTATTCAAATATGGTTTTATCAGAGGTTATCACTAACTGTTTTTATTGTAGAATTAATGATTTTGTTTGAAGTGTTTTATTTTTTCGATTAATTTCAGTTTTTCATTCGTAAACCAAGGGTATTTTTTTTTTACAGTGCAATGATTAAACGAAAGAGAAATCTTTTTGCTACATATTTTACTGTGATAAATGCTGTGATAAATATTATTCCTTTGAATAAAGGATAAAACAAGCATATATTAATTAAAAAATTCACCAGTTATTCCATGTAGGTTTCTTACAAGTTGTTAAAAAATTATTAGTTCTTTAAGTTTTATGAAATCAGTCTTTGTCTTTTAATTTGTGGCAGGGAGCAAACTGACACATCAAAGGTGCCTTCTAATATCATGGAAGAGATGTGTGATGAGATTTGTTCAAATTTTATATCAGTTAGGGAAGCGTTGAACTATTTTAAATCCCTTAATTTACCTAAGGTATATTTTTTAATATAGCTATTGAGGACAATTATCCTTTTCTAATTATGGTATGAAAAAATTGATGTTGATGCATTATTGTCTAATATATTATAGTAAGTTGTTATCATGAATCACATTTTTAGGATTCTATTACATTGCCACCACAAAAAACAAAACTTAGTGAATTGTTAAGGTGGGTCAGAAGCCCTGTGAAATTGAATGAAAATCTTGCCCATGAAGTGGATTTAATATTTTCATTAACTCGATGTAAGTACCTACTTTTTCATTTGCTATTACCACTTATTATAGGTAACTAATTTCACCCGACACCTGTCTAGAACTACTGGAGTACTAGAGCACACAAAAAAAGCTTCAGCAGCAGAAAATTCAAATTTTTTTTTATCCTATGATTATTAATGCTTTAATTAGATCATGGTGTCGACTTTTGCTTGTTCTAAAGGGATAAATAAGACCCCCAACAGATTCTTTGCAGTGGAGGTTGGGTATACTCTAACTCATTAAATGATAACAGTATTTTGTATAAATGCATTTTAAATTTCCCATCCCATCTCTTATTTTGTTCACTAGTATCGCTGTTAGCTTATCATGTTTCATATATGTGCTTTACTTGCTGTTGTGTTGTTTTTTTACCACTTAGAGTACGAATCTATTTAAACCCAACTTAATCGGTGCACATCTAAACTATGAGAAGCACCACCATTAATAATGCCATTATATAATTAAACTAATTTCCTTTGGAAAATATTCTAAATTTCTCTGATTCTTTCTTTCAGTAGTGTTGTGGTATAATTTTTTGTTTTCTAAAGGATTCTTTTCTCCAGTGGGTCTAGGGTTGTTAGTTAAAACTTCTTAATTAATGTTTACAGTAATAATTATTAAAAATTAATTTATTGTTTTATTACATGGTAGTATTCATAGTTTTATTTTTGATTCTTTTTCTCAAAATATTTTCATTTTTCCAGTTCATTTCAATGAAAGTTGATAGTACCTACAAAGAAAAAAAGAAAAAGAAAAAGTTATAAGGTTTTATATGAATAAGAACATGATCAAACTTATTCAAATTTATTTTTCAGTATGCTTTTTGAGACAGAGAAAGTTTTCTATTTAGAAATGTATTATCGACTGTGGTGAAACTTTACCTAAAATAATTTCATATTCAATAGAGGATGTCCCTTTATTACTACATTTCATGCTTTAGTTACAAAGTTGAAGGAAAAAAAAAAATTGTATTTTACTGGAAGAAGATAGTTGACCGTATGTAGTAGATTGTTGGAAGATAGTTCGGGTGGTGATCAATAAAGGTAACAAAATAGTAAAAGAAAACTATTTATTGTTTACCGAAGTTTTGCCCCAATTTGCAGGGCTTTGTCAGGGCTGTCAGATTTAAAAAGAGATGATGAAACCATCATTCATTATATCTATTTCATTCTGACAGCATTGACGAAGCTCTGCGAATTAGGATGAAACATTGTTTAACAACAAATAGTTTTCTTTTACTTCTTTTTGATACCTTTATTGACTGCCACCCAGACTATCTTCCTAAAATTGTATTTTACAATAAAAACATGGCTAGTAAATAGATAAGTTGAAGCATAAATATTCAATAACATTAGAAAAGGCAATTATATTAGGTATTTATAATATCCTATTCAGACCCTGTTTCCAATCCATACTGTCCTTCCAAGTTCTATTCTGTTATTGTTATTGATATCGATATCAGGTTACCTGAGGAGACTACTAATACCTCCCCACCATTTACTATCAGTGTGATAATTCTAAAGATTTTCTGTTGAAATATTTTTATGAAGACGGCAATATAACTTTCTTCATTTTTTTGTCTGTTATTTAGGTTAAAATTGAAAACATTTAAGAAGACATATATTTTAGATTTGAATTCACAATATACCATTTTTTTTTCTATTGTGAAACTTTGTTGCTCTATAGAGGATGGAATATCAGTTTTAGAATCAATTGAAAAAATCTAGGTTGGGTTGAATATTAAGTTTGATAATTTTTGGTGTTCATGCACCAATTTGACATCTCTATCTAGTCTCCACCTAGCTTCAATTTTTTTAATTCAAATTTAAGTATTTATCAATGTTTTTACTGCAATTTACTTACTTTTGTATTTCATTGGAATGAGAGTAATGTGTTAATGTTCCTGTTAAACTTAGTTATTGAAAGAGTTTGTTTATTTATTAGAACTAAATAATGGAATTCTAAAAATTAATTATTGCTTTTTACTCTTATCTTTGAATTGTGTCTTTTAAATTAGAACTTAAGATTCATAAAATTCCTACTTGTGCATCATTGAATAATATATTTTGCCAGTTGGTTTTTCTGATTTCGAGTAGAGTGGAGGCCTGTTACTTGGAAACCTATTCCATCTTTCTTCATCTGCATCTCTGAGTGGGAACGGTTTGATTGGCAACATCATCGTTAGAACACTTTTCTCTGTTGACCTGTAAGGTGATCTTGTAACTTCTATGTCATTATCTAGTTGTCTGTCATTCAATCTGTGGAATAGAAGAACTTTGTCATTTCTTGTGGATTTCCTCTTTTAGTTTCATTATATTACTTTTGTTTGGAGTTCATTATTTATAGTAATACATTCAAAGAAGAAATGATGTTAGAGTTCATGGCATTCACACTTGCTCTTTAAGGCTAATATTAACAGATATTATCACTAACAAAATATAAGTGATGAAATATTATTAGTGCTGATATAGATAGAGCATTGATGGTTGAGGAGTAGGAGACGAAACCTGTCCTTAATCTGGACAGTCTCCACCAACGACTATACTAGATAGCAGATTGTGATCAGTACAGTTAAGATACAGTCTTCTAGAATCTCATAGAATTCTGGAACTCAAAGCTGCCTCCATTGAATGGTTATCCCTTTTTGAATTTCATGGAAAACCAAAAGATTCAACTTGGAAGAATTCCCCATTGGTTTTTCTTTGGGTAGGTAAAAAGGACCAATAGGCCCTCTTGCTAGACTATTTTACTCTCATACTTGTTAAAGTACTGTGTCTAAGAAGTGAACTAGAAATACTTTCACATTTTAAAACATTATTTTATTGATTTATTCCACCTCTATCACTATATTCTCTTGTAGTATTTAGTAGCTTTAAAAAAACCCATTAATATCTCTATTTCGTTTTCATGATCTTGTACGATCTATGCTTGTTTCTACCATGAGTTGCTTCCTCAGTGCAGCGAAGAGGGGTAACAAAAAACATTATTGAATAATATATACTCTAAATATCCATGTGATATCAGAATTTATTTATAAATGTTAAACAATAAATATTAAGAAAAGTAATGTATCTTATAATGACAAAATGTTTGAGTAAAACATTATTATAGTATATTTTCCCTTGTTTCAATCTACACTTATCACATTACTTACGTAAAATCCACTGTGATACTTTCAGGAATCCAGCTTGTTGAGGTTTCATCTGACAGATTTTTTTCAAGTTCTGTAGTTTCTGGAGCATCTTTAGCATCCAGTTTTGCCACTAACCTTTTATTTGTTTGTATTCTGTTGCTATCAAATCTATTCAGTACCCATTCTAGTTTTACATTCAATACTGAAACCATGGTAGAAGAGTGCTTACAAGATACTTATAATTATATATTATTATACTTAATCTTTTATTAATAGTGGGAGTATTTGCTTTTTAGGTGTACCGTGTAATTAATCAAAATAACAAGCAGATATTAACCACAAAATAATCAGAAAAATTTATTTATTTTTAAAAATTAAATAATATTTCTGAAAGCGAAAGGATCTAAATTTTAAAATTTCTGTTAAAATTAAATTTATTTAGTGTTGCCTCTTCTGGCCTTGAACATTAACCTTTTTTTTTTTTTTAACAGAAGAGAATTGTTGCGTATTTAACAAATTCCATTTCAAATAAGATTAGAGACAATAATTACTTGTAAACAATTCTTGAATGATAAACAAATAAAGAAAATTAGTTAGTTTTATTAAATAGCATTTTTTTATAACTTAAGGTAGTGGACTACTTTTAATCTCTCTCTCACTATATCAAGCGTGATGGTTTATGTGTTTTTTCAGTTTTCGATTAAATATAATTTTTTTCTTCTTAAAAGTAAGAAGAGTTTATTGTATTGAATTGTTCCAACATGGGTTGGTTCATAAATGAACTAAAATATAAACCAGCATTAAACTAAAGCAGTAAAAAAGGAGTTGAACTTGGGCAATGCAAGAAAATACTAGAGGTTATAATAGCAGAGATTTTATAACTTTTTTTGTTATCTTTCATTTGCTGAAACTATTATTGTTCTACCCTGTTAGTCATAATAACTATTCAAATTGACCCTACTGAAACATCTTGGATTTTCTGTTTGGCGAAAAGCCAAGGATATTACAAAATTTTACTTTCTAAATCAAGTTAAAACCCAGTTTTCTGGAAATTTGAATTGTTCCAGTTTTTTATAGTGCAAGATACATTAAACTTCCCTATAGGTGATGCATGCACAGTTTTTGGTTACCAAATTAAAATATAAACATCTACAAGACTTACTGGGAGTATTGGTAGAAACATTTTTTTTTTTACAAATAGAGAAATACCTCCCTGATGATCTGCAAAATAAAGTTCTAAGAAATCACCTTCAGCATATCACGTTAGCTTTAACAATTTGACGTTAGAAGAAATTATCCCTTTCTTATTACCTACTGTCTGCTTAAGAGAGACTTAAGACTATTTGCTTACTAGAGATGTCTGTTTGTGTGAATTGTCCGTTAAGGGAAGTTCCAGTGCAGTAGTTTTGAGATACAGCGTTCCAAAGTTTTTTTTTAATAATTTGACATTAATGATCAAATATTTTATGGTTTCCTTTCTATTGACCTTCTTATTCTGTAACTATTCATAATGGAAACCAAATATGCATAGCTACAATATATAAATTTAATAATCAATAAAAGAAAGTGTATGGGATATTTATTTAGTTCTTAGATAAAAATGAATTTTAAGCATTGGATATACACTTCTGAGGTCTATTAAAAAAATATATAAAAAAGAATAATTGCTATGGCAATATAGTAAATATATGTGTATGTATGTATGTGTATATATATATA
>NW_027108830.1:1312429-1322041 GCF_000696795.3 Halyomorpha halys | reverse complement strand
TATATATATTGTTATTTTATCCCTTTCCCTACCAATTATGAAAAAATTGTGATTATAAAAAAACTCTCTTGAACTATCTTAATGAGGCCTTGAGTGAGGAAAATAGTAGTTTTCCATATTTATTCTGGCATCTGAAAATGGGTTTTTGTCCTAGTGGTACGGCCAGAGTGTCCTAATGTGTTGCTGTAGTTTAGGGCTAGGTGTACCAAGATGTCCCAGTTTTGAAAGGAAGCAATCCCATTTCCCGCAGTCACTTTACTCAACAGACATTGTGAAGTGTCCACTGTAACACATTATCCCACTGAGACTGAAAGGGTTAAACAATGTAGTTCAAAACTTATTTTAAAACAGAAAAGAATACTTAGTCACTATCTTCTTGGAGTAGATTATTCTCTCTTATGCTATCTTGAGTATCTTTATTTTTAGGACCCCTGAAATTAGAAAATTATGAATGCTGAATTCTTTGACAATGCTGAAATCTCAGGACCTTCCTTTCCACATTGAAACAAATAAGTTCTTCCCAAATTCATCTTCTTGTTGGATATGTTTTCTTTTCAGTTCTTATTGTCTTGAACTTTCACAAATAAAATAGTGATAAGAAAAAAAAAAATTTTTTATTCTTTTCCATTTGACAGAAAATGTGATATTAAGGAACACTGCCTTCATATGTGTTGACAAATCAGTATTCTAATATTATTAAGTATTATATACCCTTAAAAAAATTGGTAAGCTAATTTATTTTAACTTTTAGGACATATAAATAATATTTTTTGATGATATCTGCCCACATACTTTATGTATTTAAAGACAAGTACAACATTCAGTATTTCTTTGAAGTTTGTACTCGTACTTCACAATTTTGAGAAACAGGTTCAAACCCAATATTCTACTTAAAAATAAAAAATGGCAAAACATAATAGACATCAAAAATCACTTTAGTGTATCCCTCGGATATTACAGCAATTGTTTTGCTAAAATGGACTTACTGAAAGTGCCACTTTATGTTTGTTCACATTTATTTTTTCTCAATGACAGCTTTTGCAAATAATAATAAAAGAATGTAAAATTAAATGGCCTTTTATACCAGCTTGGTCTTTTTCTCGTTGAAATAATTTAAGAGGGCTTAAATGACGAATTTCCAAAAAATTTGAAATAATTACCCACGCTAAATTTTTATTAGCAATGAAAAACAGTCAACAGATAAAAGATGAAAGGATTTGATAATTAATTTAAGGAGATAAAAGGGAAAACATTTTTTCCAACTTGAAACCACATTTTTGGAAGTAAGAGATCTAGTAATATAGACATATGATGTACTATTAGAAAGCCAGTAAGTTTTTTTTTGTGAAAACCAAGATTTGACAGTTGAAGTTGTTGAAGGTAATGGATAATGTCGAAAAAGAAATAAGTAATTACTTTATTCTTATATGAGTTTGACTGGTTAAATTAGAGGGCACATGTGCAGTGCATTTTTCCATTTTGCTATTCTGTTCAATGTTTTCATGTCGGGTAGTTAGTTTTTAATTTCACTTAATCTATATAAGAGCCTTTCACTTGACTAGATGACCAACTCCATAAAATCATTCTTAGTTCTATAACAATTTAGGGTTGAATAAAGGTCTAAAAGCTGAGTGTGAACTTAAGTAAATGTTATATTTCTCTCCTACTTTTGTAAAAGAGAAACATTTCAATTTTGAAACGAGAAATATCATTAAAAGTAGTTTTTTTGAAAACTGTTGAAATTTGAAGAAATGTCAATCTTGATCGTAATTTAGTTTCGTTGGACTTTTCGTTTTTTGAGCTAGGCTGTTCACACACAGAACTTATTATGTGACTTTGTTATTTGGCCTCGGGCACTTCAAAACATGTTTTACCGTCGAAAACAAGAATTCTAAATTTTTCACGATCCAGTACTTCCTCTTACTAGTATGGCATATTTATATAGGCAAGTGAGAGTAAAAATTAGGTACCCTCTAATAGGAATTTTGCTCTAAATATAATTTCTTATTCTAGAGCCTATCCTCTGATTAAAGTAAAATTATTTTTATGTTTATTTACACTTATTATCAGCCTTCTTTTTGTATTTTTCATATTTATAAGATCTTGTTGTGATGTAGTCGTAGGGAACATATTCATCTGCTACTTTCTGAAGAAAATCTTTCTGGCTCGCTAATGATACATTGCACCCACCATCTTGGGTGTCACTTTTTATTTTTCTTTGAGTAATTTTACAATGCATTTCTTATGTGGCGTAATATAATAATTGCTTTTCAGAATTTTGAATTTTGACTTCACAAGTTTGGTTAACCTAGATCTTTTTGAACACATGATTGATGTTTCAAAAATCGTACAAGTTTCACTTACCATCCTACTTTTGAGTTGAAATTAATCTTCGCTTATGTTTACGCCATTTTCGTCATTCTCCATTACCTTTTCGAATATCTATGTTAAATAATATTTTTTACTAATATCTTTGGCTTTCCAATGATACCTAATACGTCTATAATAACGCAGTTATTTCCGGTAATGTGTTTTTAATCAGGAATAATATTTTTCCTCTTATCTCTTTATGTTAATTAACAAGTCCTTTCATAGTTTATTTTTATCCATTTTTAATTACTAGTTAAAATGTGGAATGGTCAATTATTTCTTACAAATAAAATTTAAGCCATTTTAGAAGAAGATTGATTTATCGAGTTTATGAGGAAATCCTAAAAAAAAATGTTAAATCAATTATTCTAAGTGGCACTTCTGGTTGGTCGATTTTTAGGAAAATTTTGCTTTCACATCTTCAACAGCATATAGCCTCCTTGGGCAGAATTTTTTTTAGACCTTCCTAGTCATATTTGACATCTGAAGGAGAGAGGGGGTATCTACAGGTTATCACTCTATTCTATCCACAGTGGGGGTTATGTTTTCATTTGGTGGGACTGTCACAGAAATAAAAGTGGACCTCTCAGGCCGGATTAGAACCAGCGTTGCTGTAGTCACAAGCCAGTCATAGTTGGCGCTTGGTCACTACAGGGCCCTGCTTTAGTCAGAACTTTCCTTATCAGATTCTCCCACAATCGAATTCCTTTCTCTTTTCAACCTTCACTCTCATCTGCTTCTCATTTTCTAAAGTACACTCGTTTAATCATTTCATATTTATCCAATCATTGTTTTCATCTTCAGTTGTAATTCATATGTATGTGTATGTTGGTTATTTTATTTTATTTTTTTGAAGTGGTTATATAAGTTCTTGTGTTTCTTTCAGAGGTTTTAAAGTCTATCTTTTTCTCCTTATAATATCACTGTAAAGAGGCATATGGCAGAATAAATGAAAATTTTATTACTATTTTTGAAATTTTCTCAGCTGAATTGATTTTTAATAATGTTTAGGTGTTCCAAATTGGGATGATGATGTGCAATTCAGAATACTGCAGACTATTTACAGCAGGTTGACTTGTACCAAAGATGATTGCCCCCAGAGGGGTCCTCATTGGCAGCAGATTGGATTTCAGGTTCATTTTTAATTTGTTTATTCTAAGATTGTTCTATAACGATAGTTCTTCTAAAATAATAATTACTGGCTATCAGACAATGCCATATACCATAACTGCTAAACATGTGAATGCCCAATCATATCTAGTTTGCAATATCGATCTATTTTTTATGAATTGAAATCTAAATTTGTTGTTATAAAAAACAATTTGTCTTAATTTTGAAAAAAATACATCTAATGATAGATATATCTTGGTTTTTATAAATTAAAAATCCACATAATGAATATCTGAAAAAGATTGTTGGTTTCCTTATATTTTTAAAGATTATTTTATTTTTTATTGATTGAAAATTCAAAAATTATGCATTTGATTTTTTATTAGTTAAATTATATTTGATTCCCCATCTGAAAAAAACTATCCCAGTTATTATTGCTATATTATCAAAAATTAATATTTTTATTATTTGAAACAATCTATTCATTAAAACTGATGATTTATTGAAATGAAAATAAATAAGGTATCAAAGAGCTTCTTTTCTTAGTACTTAATTGATAACTGTTATACATCCCTGTGCCATGTTAATGTTTCAAAGAATGAGTCTATTTTCACTGTTTCACTGGGTCCATTAGTTATAAATAGAGAATAGAGTTTTTCTTCATTGTTACATTAAAACAGATTATATCTTAAATTGCTTTCCAGTCTCTGGATTAAATGGAACATGCACGACTCTCCGCTTTTTGCATGCTTCTGGCAGTTTACTTTCGAGATAATTTGTATGTATTATCTATTCATGTTTCTTCACTGGCCCTTTTCTTGACATTTGTAACTCCCAATGTGGATACACCTTAGCCCTCCTTATCTCTCCATCAAATCTTAATCCCTTTCTGTTCAGACCCTTGACATTTCATGTTCCTGATCTAAAAAACCATTTTCCACCCCGAACGTATTAACTGATAAACTCTCTTTCTTACTTGCATTTTCATGTTTCTTGGGATAGTAGGGTATCGTAGGGCCTACTGATCCCAAAGCCTTAATGGAAAAAAATAAAAACAAATATATTGGGCAGGTGCACCAGTAATATATATTTTAACAAAAGGCTCTTAGCTTTTTCGGTATTATGATGTTATTTTACTATCCGTTTTCTTTTCAATGCTTGTTTTAGGCTGGTATACCTAATTTACTTAAATTTTATAAAAAATAAACTATTATTATTTTTTGAACTGAATTAACCTGAAATATGTTTTTGCACCAATTGTAGGTATCAAAACTTAAAATAGAACCAAATCTTCTACTGGCAAAAGAATAGTTCCTAAATCGGATAAAAAATATTTATATTATAAACCACTAAGAGAGTGACGGTAGCAGCATAGTAATGTGCCTGTCTTCCAATCCAAAGGTTGCGAGTTCGAGTCCCTGGCCCTATACAGGATTTTTTCAAGCATATAATTATATGATACTCACTCACAGCCCCCCCCCCCTGGGCATTGTGAGACCCGTTAGCCAATGGGTGGCACTCACAAAAATAGGCATGGGAGTTACGAACCCACCCTATGAAAACTATGTCGAGAAATGCTTGTATGTACTAAGGAAATACATCGCTTGAGGCCTTGGGCCTCCAGGCTCTGTCGCACCAATAATAATAATAATATTAAAACACTAAAAATGTTTCCTCTTATTTCATTAACCTGAATACCACTTCCAGATGGAAAATTTTCTGTTAATGGCTAATGTCTATGAAAGACTGCAATGATTAATGAGATTTTACTGCGTGTTCCTATTGTATAATAATAAAGATGAATCTTTAGGTCTTTATTATCTAAACAACAATGTTCATACTTGAAATTAAAACAAAACATTCATAATTATTATAAACATAAACATTTAGTTTTTTAGATAACAAAAAAAATAACACAAGTTCTTCATTATTAATTAATTGTTAGAAATTGATCATATGGCAAGAGGTTTCAAATGGGTTTGTCACTAAAACAAATGTAGAGTAATGAAACATTAAATGAATTATAAATAAAAATAGATTTGAAAGAAATATACAAGAGAAATAAAAATGTTGATAATAATTTCGACAGTGGCAAACCCATTTCAAATAATTTCTTTGCTAATGTCAACTATTTCCGCTGAAGACATTAATAATCTTGCCACCACAAGATCTTTTCAAAAAAATAAAGAAATCTGTCCAAGTGGATCTTTAAAATGACAGTAAATAAAAACTACAATTTTTCCAAATTCCTATGGTTTATATTTTAAATTGCATGAACCTATTACTAGAGAAATGTGAATATTGTGTATTGAGTGATGTAGATAGTCGATGTTTTCTTTGACTTTATCTGTTTTTCAGGGAACAGATCCTGCCACTGACCTGCGGGCTGTTGGTCTCTATGGTCTGATACACCTACTCCACCTTACGTCCAGTGAGGTGCTTCCTCTGGGCCACAAGTTGTACAGTGTTTCTAACTCTGAGGATCAACCCTTTCCTCTTGCGGTGTTGAGTCTTAATGTTACCAATATTGTTTTGAACGTGTTTAACACTGGGAAACTGAACAGGTAATATAGTTAATCATAGATAAATTTATCTAATTAAAGTATTAAACACTGGTATTATGAGTATTATTATAAAGGGTCTAGATCTGGCAAAACTAATTATTGAAAATAAATCAAAAACGTAAGATATGCTTGTAATGTAAGATATAAGGGTAATGGTAAGTTATAAGATGGTGAAAGTGTATAAATATGGATTTAAAGTATTTAATTGTCAAAAGGGAAAGTATAAATAAAGCTAATTGTTTAAAATCTTACAGTAAGGGAAGGACATCACCGCAAGTTTTTTTAAAAATAAAGTATTGTATAAAATATTCAGACCAAAAAAGGATGAGTTGACTGGAGAATTTAGAGAGCTACACAATGCCAAACTGAGAAAACTGTTTATATGTATATTTATTTATTCATACATACAAAGGTTGACCCACCAAGCGAGATTCAAACCATCACTACTGCAGACTCAAGGTTGATTAGGTAGACATTTTAACTCCCTCGGCCCAAGTCTGCCCTCGAGCTGAGAGAACTAAATAGTATTTAGTCTGATAGATTTGTGTTTGGGCAGGCATCACTGGATTGAGGTTTGTAGAGAATGATTGGTGGTATCGGCATTGAACTTTTGGGTTCAATAAGTTTTTATTATTATTACAATATTTTACTCTCAAATCACTTGTAAGTTGCAGCCCTGTTTTAACCAGAATATTATACATGATTTGAAAAGTTAATTCAAAATAGTTTTACGTTATTATAGCAATAAAGTTTTACCCCTTGTTTACCTTATACAACCTTGTGGTTCAGTCCATAGAGCCTAGACTGATTTTCTCTGTTTTTTGTTAACTCTATTCCTCTGATTCAATCCATGCATATCTTCTTGTATGCCTACCTCTCTCCTTCCTCTAAATTAAAGTTTATTATTGTTAAATATTTTCTGAAAGCTTTTTTCATGTGTTGTTGACCAAGAACATCATATCTTGGATATAGATCTTGGTCTGACAATTGTTTTTGCAGCGATAAGCACTAAATGTTCTACAGCCAGATTTGGTGATCAGACTTCTTCAGTTTTGTTTTATTACTGATCTGATTTTACCTAGTTTTTGAATTATATTTAGAAAGTCTTTTTTAAACAAAAACAAAATAAACTTCCTTTAGTTGAGTTGGTTACTATGGTATGATTAAAGTTAATTATACTTACTAATATAAATTATTAATCAATATACATTACTTTCAGAGAATGTAATGTACGAGAATCTGTTATAGAAACCTTAAACAGTTTCTATGCGGCAGTAACAGCTTACATACTTAATGTTTGGATTACGCAAAACAAGACAATCAAGGATTCTGGATATTTGCTAAAAGGTACTGTGTCATGACGATTTTAAGTAAAATGAGGTAGGGGGTGCTAAACAAATATCATTTATTAAGTACAAATATTTTTTTAAAAATAAAATAAAGTAAACTTTAAAGGTTAACAGAAAAGAATGATTATTTTTTTCATTATTGTGAAAACACAAAGGAAATCAAAACAATGTACCTCGTGTCAATAGTTAATCATATTGTTCATTACATTGATTTAGTATTGTTTTCAAGTATTCATTTCAATGGGGAAAGTTGCTCAGTATGGGATAGTTATCTAATTTGGGATAGAATGGAATAGAAAATCTGTTTGTAGAAAATAGACACATGTCCCTTCAGAATGACATACATGAGCAATTATATCCGAAGTTTAATAGTTGACTGTACATAATAGATTTTAGGAAGATAGTCAGAGTGGCAGTCAATAAAGGTATAAAATAGTAACAAAAACAATTTATTGGTAACCAACCTTTGCCCCACTTTGGAAGGCATCGTTAGGGCTGTGCCCTAGAAATTCTGAAATCTTAAAATCAATGAATGACAATTTTCTTGATTGATATGAATGAACAAATCTTATGATCAATGAACAATTATAAGAAAACAATCCAGAAATTAAAACTATAAATAACTTATTTAGATTGTCCTCAATATAAAATCTGTTAACTAAATAAAGTAAATTTTTGTTCTCAATTAAAAATAAAAGAAGTACAAAGTAAACAAATATTTGCAAAACAATTAAAGGTACTCAAAGGAAGCCATTTTTAAAATTGGCATTTAAGCCCTGGGTTATAAGACCTATCTAATGTTAAAGAACGTTCAATTTTACATTGATATCTTGAGTTTAATCAAAATTATTAGAGCCATTTTTATGGTAATTGTTAAAGAGTATAATATCGATTATATAAAAAGTTACTTCCATGTGTCAATTTTAGCAAAAATGTTGCTTTCAAATCCCATGTACAGTATATCCCTGAGTTGAATATGTAGGTTCAGTTTCTTAGGATTTATCATTTCGAGCTAGGCTCTGTGCTTACACAAGCACAAAAAACAACCCTATAATGAAATACTTTTTTTTTGTTTTGGAGTGTCTGTGGGAACAGCCTTGCTCAAAAACGAATATTCATAAGGAACTGAAATTACATATCAATTAAATATATATGTATATTTATAACTATTCTTGGGGAGTTTAATGAATAAATATCTAATCATGTTTTTGATGTTGATTCCATAAAATTGATATTCCTTGAATTTCCACTTCTGTTTATTCTTGCAGATGCTGAGAGGTACTGTGGTAGGAATGTTAAGCGTGTTCTTAAAGACTTAGCTCAAAACTTAACAAAATACCAAGTGTAGACTTAGTAAAAAGGAAAGTTGTTGCACAAAAAAGTCTGTTGATTACTGCTCCTATTGATGACTGAGCCCTTTTGGCCGATAAAAGTTTTCTCCAAGTTTAAGTAAGTTGCGATTGCCTTGTTTTAAATTAAGTGATTTATATTCTTTGGCTTGTTACTGAACCTACGGTTATGTCTACTTTAAGACTAAAACATAGTTATATTTCAGGACTAAACATCATCTTGCTAGATCAGTTTGCTTCAGCTGTGGCATAAAACTTACCAAAACAGGGCCATGTTTGGCTTAGCCTAAGGCTAAAATCATTTTTCCAATAGAATATCTTTCATTATTTTTAATTTCTTATGAAGCTGTGGTTAATTTTGGTTTATTGAAAGTCTAGAATATTTTTTTATGTTTGAATTACTACTCTAACATTCATAATATTAATTTAATATAAATCATTGATATCGTTTTTTGTTTTATTTATTTATTTCTATTTACAACTGTATATTATAATACATTTAATAAATTTGATCTCAGTTAAAATGGAGTGATAGTGCATGTATAGAAACTACCAATTGGTAGCGCTCAAATGACGTTTTACATTAGCAGGTCTCGTGGCCATCTCCTTTTCAGACGCCTCTGAGGATTGTCAGGAATGGAAGAGGAAGTAAGGTTAGAAATTAGTAGGTTTGGGTGGTTAGGGAGATCATTCATATCAAATGATAAATAAGCTATTAATAATATACATGAACTGACAATACATTGTTTAGTTTTGGATTAATTTTTCTACAGTTGGTAAATCCAAGACTATATTTAAACCCTAATCCTTAGTGATTGAAATTTGAAGAAGTAATTAAAGAAATATGAATTGAGATTTTTATATTAAATA
>NW_027108830.1:1297477-1312369 GCF_000696795.3 Halyomorpha halys | reverse complement strand
TATATATATATAGTTGACCATAAAACTTTAAATATAAGAAGATGGTCAGGGTTGCGGTCCAAAAAGAGCAAATAGTTTTTAACTAGGTTATGTCAGTCATTTCACCCCACTTTGCAGGGCTTCATCGGGTCTAAAAGATACAAAAAACAACTAAAACATTACAACTATAAGATTCAATAAGGTAAATTAAGGTAGGATACATATTATGTAAAAATTGAGTGATAAGAAAATTATATATAAATAAAAGGAAGGAAGACATAAAATAATATTAATACAAAATAAACAATGATATGAATAAAAAATTGTAACTATTGTAAGAATAAAAATTAAAAATTACAAATTATATACAGTTAAAAAAAAATAACAGAAAAGTAGATATGGGGAACACACTAACAGACGAATAATGAAGAAGAAAGTTGAGATTAAATGAAGGTCTTGAAAGAATAAATATAAATAAAATTAATAATGACGATATTAAATGATGATAAATGAGCAAAGAACATTTGAGATTTTTATAACTTTATTACATAAATACAAATAAATAAATAAATAGTTCTTAATTTATTTTGCAGCTTTTGTTGATAATATGTACAATTCTTTAATAATAGGCATTTGAAAAACCTCAAATAAAATGACAATACGTGACAAGGAGACTATAAAAATATTTGAATTTTTTCGTCCAATACATCGAGATCAAGCCAACCTTTGCTTTGAACATATGATTAGGTGATTACTTCTTGAAAAAATAATCACTAAAACTTTATTGACCAAAAATCATAAAAACTACAGTAGAACAGAATGACATGACAATGTAAGGCAGAAATGAGCATATGATGGTGAAATCAACTTTAAAAAAGTATAGTAAACCTTGATATGAATTATCTCAATTCATGCTTAAAAATTACCTATTCATATATTCATATAAGTCTTAAAGGTAGTATTCCTTCCAATCCATATTAAGGGAAATTTAAAAAAAATTCATTTCTTTTAAAATTCTGCCACATGAATTGAATTTCTGATTGTTGAATCATATTATAACATCTAATTCATCTGTTCATTATATAGGATGGAATGGGATGTTTCAGATTTGATAATGCTGATTGATGTACCCCATCAGCTCTAGAAACTTCAACTGTCTTTGGTGCTGTTAACTTCTCTAGTTCTATCGCTCGTCCGTGTATTGCGTCTATGACATGTGCTGTATGACACCCACTGCTGTCGCTCTTGCCATTCTTGAGTGCACTGACCCCTGCCATCATGAGAGCAAGCATTGAGGTCATCATTGCCTTTCCAGACAGAGCGGCTAAGGCTGCCATTCCTACCGCAGCCATTGATCCAGTGGCCCATAATGCTGCTCCTCCATAGCCTTTCCTACGACCTATTTTCAAACAAACAATTTCATTTACTATGTTATATTTACTTATGTAACACTTGTAGTTCATATTTTAATCATTTATTGTCTGAGGATTTTGACTTTTTACTTATTAAATGTTATAAAGTATTAGCAAAAACTTCTTAGTTGATAAAATAGTGATTTAAAGTTTTGTATGATTTACACTTTCTAAATATTTAAAATCAGCTTTGTTTAATATATTAATTAATATATATTAATTAAAAATGAGTCATAATTTGGAAAATGGAACTTATTGATAGATAGCATAGGTATAAGCTATTCTGATCTGAAACATTCTCATACCTCTTCTTTAATCAAAGTAGTATTTGATATCTCTGATTTTATATATTTTATTCCCAGGACTAAATGTATCTGTGATTCAAATTTTTTTATTTGCGATTTACATATAATTAAATTAAAAATTTACCAAATAAGGATAGAAAAAACTGACAGAATATTCCTTATTTTAATAAGGATAGCTTAGTTGATTGTTTTATGAATAAGCATTTAATTTAACAAGATTAATTGAGGAATTTGCTAGTGACAATAAAAGAAAAGAGTTTTCGCTTTTCTTACAAATGAAACTTCTAACTGCCATTTGTGTGTGTGTTTATATATGCAGTAAGTAAATATGATTGTTTAAGAAAGTAATACTTCAAAATATTATCAACCTATTGAAGTCATTTGAAATAGTATTGATTGTATTGTCTCCTTATTATAGCCATTACTGTATTACTATACTTTTGAAAACTGAGCTTAACCCTTGTTAATGTCCTTAAAGGGATGTACTTTAATGATTTATAAATAAATATAAAAATTTAACAAAAGTTATTGTTTGTTTTTCAACCTTGAAAATGATGTAAGTGGTACCAACAATAATCTTATCATTTGTGTTGATTTGTTACATCTTAAAATTATAAATAGGAAAACTTGTTTTTGAATTAAGATATTGTGCCTGAAAAGATATCCAATCTATTGTTAGTAACGCTATAAATAATGAATGAATTTGCCAATAATAATGAATGAATATTGTGCCAATGGATCCTAATAATTCTTTGAATTTCTTATTTTAGAAAAAACTAGAAACTATATATAAATATTGTAAATAAGGATACCTGTTTCTTGGAACCCTAAATTTGTCAAGATATGGTCAGAAATCGATCTGGCTTGATGAATTGTTGATTGGTCCAGCACCTTTACACTGAGTGTAATGCTTGACAGATAATTGGTAACTGAAGAGGACAGAAAGCTGTCGAGATCATGGTTACTGTAATTGCTTTCATTCATGGCCCTCAGCAATTCGGGTGATGAAATACTGCTCAAGTTGTGGCTGAGGAACACACCAGGAAGCAGCTGGTAGTTACCCTTGTTACTGACTGCGGCCACCAATCCAATCAAGTCCAGTTTTAGACAATTCATTGAGAAAGATTTAGAGCAGATCGCCTGTAAGAAATGTGATTATTAATTATATGAACAACATTTTATGTAAAATCTATTTTATGCTGAGTTTATTTGAATTTAGATTAAACGATACACTCACTGCCGAAAAATGTAACTTATTACAATACAGAAAACAAGTTAATCCTGTCCTACTTGCTTTCACGTACATTAAGAAGGCTAAAAATATTTTTGTAATCTGTGATTATAAGTTATATTGAAGTTAATATTTGTATTTCCTTCTCATTATAATTATTATTTTATTTTTGACATATTTGCACAAAATTTATAATCATGATATTGAGTAAAGTAATCAATTTTAGATAAATAAATTAATAAAATAATAAATAAATACTATCTATGTAAAACAAAAAATGTTTAACCAAATATTTCTACATTACATTGAAAATATATGATAGCATTTGGGCCTTTTATATTATAGGTAATATTTATATTTTATATTATATTATAGCCATTTTCAAATTCATTTTAAGTGTGATGACAGGTCAACGTTTTCAAGCCACCACAAATACTTGCAAAGAAAAATCTCTAAGAATACTATATTTGCATGTAAAAATTTCTCTTGTTCCTTATGAGGTGATTTTAGTAAATTTTTCAAAATTGTAAATACCAAATTCGCTCTGATAAGACTACCAAACAATTTTTTTTCAAATTAAATTATGAGATATGTTTTGGCACTACAGTCCATAAATAAACACGTTTTTTCAGTTTTTTATAAGGTGCCACTGATACCACAATCATAGGCAGGCAATAAGTTGCTTGGACATCGATAATAACTACTCCGAGAAGTGGACATCTCAAAGGTTGTCAGATCATGTGGTTGAGGGTATAAAAATTAAATTGGAGCGATTTGATAGACAGCATGATTGCAATTAAAGATAGTATAAAATATTAATATTATATATACTTTTTTATATTTACTTCAATTTTAAACTCCCTGGAATCTTTGTTTAAAATTGGTAGTAAATATTAAATAACTTAATCCTTCCTTCCCCCTCTGTTCTCCCAAAAAATTACAAAATATAATATATCTAGGCATAGAAAATAGATTATAAATTTTCCATGATTGAGAAGTGTTTCTTAATATGAATGGTTAAACTACTGCTGAAATCAAACTTATCACTTCTTGTGATACTTTGCTTTAATCCAAACTGTTGAACTGAGGTCCCTAACTTGATATAAGGATAGGAATTTCTAAAAAGTTGTTGAATATGTTAAATCAAAATATAATATGTAAACGAAAGCTTCAGAATTTATTTTCCATTTAAATTTATTCAAAACAAAATCAACAGCTCAGATCTATTGAATCCTAGGAATAATCTATTGAATCCATTGGATTAAGGGTGGATGCAGGGAAAAGTATGTTCTCCAACAAAATATGAAGAATTTACTTTTGTTTAAATCAGTACTAGTAGATGTTTTTATTAACAAAAGAGTGTTTTTTTGTTATAGGAGAAATTACTTTTTCACAATTTTGTTTTATATTCCTGGAAAAAAAGTGAGGTGAGAAACCTCAGATTTAAGTTCAGCTACAACATATACAAATTTCCAAGAGAAACCCCCAATGGCTTTAAAAATTTCATATAAAAATTTTCTGTGCTCGTTATGACACGATTTTTGGAATTTAAAATCTTTATGATTGATCCAACTGGAGGAGATATATAGTCAGATTTTACAAAATATATTTTTGGTAGTCTCAAGACTGGAAGAAGTTTACAAACTCACCACTAATTAAGTACATTTGTTTTGTCTAGTCATTCTTTATGTATTTGAACATATATATCATTTTTTCTATAACACATCACTCCTAGACTCTAATGATACATTAATTATTTTATTAATGTGTCATAATAATGCTGATATAATCTTGCAATTAAAAAGTTATAATTTAAAACACTATTTTAGGGGCTATCTCGATATATCATATCGAAAATTATTCAATTCTAGAAGAAAGAAAGAAGTTGCTGTTATAGTTAACTCACCGCCCTGATGGTGGCGATTTGGTCAGAATGAGCACTGGCGGCTACAACGATGGCTAAAGAGAGGAACCAGAACATTCTGAGGCCACAGAAGACTGAGTAATGGAGCCTCCAGATCCTAAGGCCTGGATATATAGCTGCCCGGGCTAACCCTCTGTCTTTCGATTCGTCATGGAAGCGCTTTCCTTCGAGTCTCTGATTCAGAATAAATTTACTTTCGATTTTGGGTTTTAGGTAAACAAAATAAGTCACTCCTTAGGTAATAAGGAGAAACAATGCTATTTTTAACTTTTTTTAACAGCAATTTTAAATTTACCCACTTCCAAACTGCTAGGCAGCTTGTCTGATTGTTGTTTGATAACCATTTGAATAAGAAGTTATCTATATTCCTAAGGTTTTTTATGATATAAGAATTTATGATTCATTGAAATTGTTTGTAAAAAATATTAATGATTGAAAACAATATATTGGAAAATATTGAACGTAAAGAGATTTATTAAGGCTCATTCTTTTGAAGCTCCCTAAATATTTTATAATTATAATTTTCTCAGGAACAGTAGTTTTAATGAATTTGCCTAAAAATATAGACAAAATGTAACAACGGCTAACAAAAAGAATAGTGTAATAACAACACAATGGAATGTGTTGACGAAGAACAAGCAGGTTTTAGGAAGGGATTTTCGACAGTGGACCACAGTCAGATTGTAAACCTAATCATCGAGAAAGCAATTAAATATAAGATAATAACAGAGCTTTATATGGAGATGACAGCATTTATTATGACTGAAAAGAAAGGACGAAGCTTTGATATTGAGAGGGGTGTGCGACAGGGTGATCCCCTATCCCCAATTTTGTTTGTTCTTTTATTGGAGATGGTGTTCTGGCGTCTTGGATGGGATGAAGTAGGCATCAAAATAAATGGAAAATGGCTGAGCAACCTACATTTTGCAGATGATATTGTGCTCTTTACAAAAGGCATGGAACAACTGAGGAAACTGATGAAGCGGCTTCTGGTATTCTGTGAAAAGGTTGGTCTCTATCCGAACTACCAGAAGACGAAACTTATGACAAATGGCGTAAAAGAGGAGTGTGAAATTAACAACCATAAGTTGGCATATGTTGAAGAATATATTTATCTGGGTCAGTTTATATCATTCACGGATTGAGGAGCAAAAGAGGTCCAGAGGAGATTAGCACTCGGTTGGAAAAAGTTTTGGTCCCTTAGGCATATAATGAAGGGGAAAACAAGTATTGACCTTAAAAGGCATGTCTTCGATAGTTGCATTAGCCCAGTGGTCACTTATGGATGCCAAGCGTGGTCACTGACTATAGCTCAGGAGAGGAAATTACAGGTGTGGCAAAATAATATTGGAAGAAGCATTGTGAACGTGAGGAAAAGAGATCGAATAAAAAATGCTTGGATCCAGAAAGAAGCAGGACTCACTGACGATGACATGATTGAGTAAGTGGTAATGGGCAGGGCATCTCCTTCGAAGCGAACATGACAGATGGTCAAAAATTGTCACAGAATGGACTCCATACGACCTTCAAAGAAGAAGAGGACGTCAAAAGAAAAGATGGATCGATATGTTCAAGAGGATAGGGGGAACCCTATGGTGGAGAGCTATGGGGCAGGGATGTCTGCAAGAAAAAAGGGAAAGAACTCGCCTCCCAATAGGGCTGGTCACCCCAGGAAGTGCTGACTATTACTCCCCAAAGAGAAGGCCTATGCAGGAAAGGATACAGAAGAGGAGAGAGGGAGGAAGAAGAGAAAATTGATAGAATTTAATGTTTTGTCAACTATTATATTTATAAATTTATTTATTTTTTCTCTATTTTCTTTAAATGTTTATATTATATTTTGTAATGATTTAATTTAATTGCATAAATAAAAGGCTATTTTCATTTCATTTCATTCATAGACAAAATGTTGTCCCTGGTTATTTGGAAAAAAATATGAGTGTTTGAAAAATTGTATCACGGAAAATATTGAACGTAAGGAGTTCTATTAGGAGTCAAATATTAGAAAATTTATTGTACTTAAAAAAAAAAAAGGAATTTTCATATAGTAAGTAGTTTTCAAGATATTGAGCATGGAATGAAAAAATAGCGAAAAATTCATTTTACTTCGTCAATAAAATGAACTCCAGATGTTGCTGCTTGAAATAGTTCAATATTTACTTTTTAAGAACATGTGCTGTTTACGTTACTGTGTTCAGGGAAAAAAATTACCTTCAACAGAAAATGCGCGTTAGCTGTTGAAAAAATATAAGAGACATATGAGAAGATGGTTGGGAGTGCGGTAAGAAAATAACTCAAACAAGTTGAAAAAAACTTATTTGATAGTGCCAACGTTTCGGCCGGAATTTCTAGCCTTCATCATGGCTAAGAAAAAAGAACAAGATCACAACCAATGGATAAAAAAAAACTTTTTTTTCATTACATATTTATATTGATCCTCAACCACCTTCTCCTGAAATATATTATCTACAGTCAACTATCTTCTCATAATAATGAGACTTGATAATCAAGAAGTAGTTATAAACGAGGGTGTTTTATTAAACCAATTAACAAAGTTTTACTGTATTTTATTTTATGTAATTATTCATTTAGATAATTCTTAATCCAAGAAATAAATAAATTAACTGGAGAAATGGCCCGAATGAAGCACCCAAGAGTGAAAAGGATCCATCCAAGCATTACATTGCAATTGCACGGATCATCAGCTCCTCTCCAACCTTGAAAGGATGCTTTTCATTTCATTGAATGATCTTCACAGGAGGAGGTTCCGGCGCATTGGAAATTGAAGAAGACATAAAATGGATCATGGGATGGTAAACAAAGTTCTAAGTATGTGATGTGCGTGTTTTCAGTAATAGACGATTTATATTAAATCAATTTGTTTTATATATTTTCTATTTGAGTGCGGTAAAACAAATCAGAAATAATTCAGTCTCCTCTTAGCTCTGACATAACTACCCTTATTTACTCGTAAAACCTTCACCCACGAGTCTCGTGTAAGATGAAGTTGGTTCCTTCTACCCCTTAATTCTTTCCTTTTTCATTTTCCCTTACATACGCTATTTACATATATTCATAAATCTGTGTTACTTCCAGTTTTACTACTTACCCATTTGGTTTAGCTAGCTTGATATTATATCTCCCTACCTTGTTATTTTTACTTATCTGTTTTTATGACATTCATCATACCTTGTATATCGTTAACTTTTATTAAATTGTGTTAATTTGTTGTTTCATTGTGCTAATTTTAATTTTTCATTATTTAATTCGTTAATCTTATTTTTCAGGTCAGTGATAATTTAGAATAAAGTGATAACCTTGAATCATGGATAGTGGTAAAATCTTAAATGCCTAATTTCTTGATGAAGGGGCGGGAAAGAATACTGAAGCTAATGGTGGATTAAAAGTAATTTCTACTACAATTACAATCATTGCACTTTGAAATTCTAGAAATAAAACTACAATTAATGATAACTGTAATCGGCCATTACAACTACCTTTTATTCTTTTGTAATCGTAGTGCTGTTCAGCAATTACAACTACTTGTTCATGCGAAGTAGTTGTAATCGCTAATTACTATAATTGTAATTGTAATAATTTTTTTCAAACATTGAAGCCAATACATCCCACAAAGAAAGTCCACTGTTGTCAACCATTGAGAATTGTTAATTATTCCTTGAAAATTTAAAGTTCTGGATATAATATTCTGTGTAGATTTATGTTGAATTATATTGAATTATTACTGTTATGTTATACAGTATAAGGGTAATATTATTTAACATTTTTTCCTGAAAAATAAAGTATTTTGAAGGTAACACTGTAATTGTAAGATAGCATAGGGCTCAGATTATTACCGACAGAACTGTACGGCTTAAACAGGAGGTTAGTGGATGGTTTACAGCGGTATAGTTGGGAATAAGCTAATCAAAAATTTTCTGTAAACGTTTTTATTGCAGAAGTTAGTTTAAATGAGGAGTCATTTTATAAATTAGGTTTATAGCTTAATAAGTTTCTCTTGGTTGAATTTTTCTTTCAAATTGGTTAAATATATATTTTTGTTTGTATTTAGAACAATATCGCCATAGAATATGGATATTGAAAGAATATTGTAAAAAAAAAAAATGAATACATCTAAAGGCATTTTAGTCCTCGAGAAGTTTATATCTAATTTAGTTTTTCTTTTTCTTCTTCTTCTGGCATGACAGAACGTGGAGGTACATCACTTCAGAAGTACATCGCGCGTTTCTTGACGAGGTTTTCATAGGGTGGGTTTTCGTCACTCCCCCTCCCTTTTTTGTGATCCGCCCATTGGCTAATGGGCCTCACGAATGCCCGGGGGGAGGCTGTGATTGAGTATTGTGTAATTATATGCTTGAAAAAATCCCAGGTCGGGCCGGGCTCGAAGTCACACAACCTCGGATTGCCGCCCTGCTACCGTCGCAATTTAGTTTTAGTTTACAAAAAAAAAAAATCAAAACAAAAAGGTTTTAAATTAAAAACATGCGACCGTGGTTGGCGTGGTGTTTGGAATATCTTAAAATGCAGTATATTTTCTTATTGGAAACGTAGTAAATTCTTATTACTTAGTGAAAGTGCTGTAACCACATATAATTTACTACAATTTTACTAAGCAAATGGCAGTTACTGTATTTTAACACTGCTAATGAAAGTAATTCAAATACTCTTCGATAGTGTATAGTAAAATTGGGCAATATTATATAGAAGAGAATGGTTTATAGAACAGTTACGTGTAAATTGTCCAAATGTATCAAAATAGTACTTAGTATGAATTTGCTAGTGACTGGAAGAAGTGGAAAGTTGGCGAAGAAAAAAAACTGAGGGAATTCCGATTTCCTCAACCTAGGGCTTTCTCTAAAACAAAGAAGAATAAATCGGCCTACAAATTATTAATTGGTTTTTTGTTTCAACAAAGGGGTATTTGAGATCTCCCTGGTAATTTTAACCGGTGTTACACGGACCGTAGGGCCGCGAGAACCTTAGGTTGGGCCCCGGAAGTGTCCAACTCATATATTTGTAAATTCCCTAATTACGAGTGCCAGCTGAAAGAATTTAACAGACAAATGTACAATATAAGTGACTTAAACCTAATTTTTAAACAATCTAATTTTCCGAGGACTCCCCTTTTCCCCAAGACATGAGTTGAGATGGGCCACACATTTTCCGGATATGTGGTACACAGACTTTTATAGGTTGGGATTGGGATCCACTAAGCTAGAAATAGAAAAGAAAATGAATTACTAATGTTTAGCTACAATGCTCTGACTTGTAATAGTTGTATGCATTACAACTGGTATGCTACGTTTTTAAATTTCTCCTTGGAAAAGTTTTAGAAAAATTGGTATGTAAAAATGCAGTAATTAGTTACTTATTTTACTAAGCAATATAATTGATTAATTTAAAAACATTTTAAAAAAATAAGGATTAGGTGGATGATAAAAGTAAGTTTATAACTTATAATTTCTAGTGAGGGCAGGTGTATAACTTCTGAGAACGTTATATTTCAAACCACTCTCAGGTTGGATACTGCGTTTTGAATTTGCTAATTGAAAATTAAATGAATTAGGTGTTATCGATGAGAACAAAAATGAGTTCTTACTGTTTTTATGATTTGTGTCAATAAAAATTTATCAAAAGGAGATTTGATATCAAGCACTATTTTTCAGCGTATTATTTTTTCTTTTTTCTGGTCTCTGGATTGTCCTTGTCCATCTGTATTTGAACCTGACAAAAATTTAATTTGTTTTGTGATTTAAAGAAAAATAATTTCTATAGGTTCATAAAGAAAGTGAGGGCCCATAAGAAATGTATTAGAGAGTGACAGGGGATGGAAAAGTGGCTGAAACTTTTGAACCGTAGTAGAGGGGTCTTCTATTGAAAATTCCATCACGCTTGAAAAACTAAAAAAAAGAAAAGAAATTAAAACCAAGACAATGGGTAAAATTCTGACATAGATTCTACTTTACATTTTCTTTGAGGTTTGTATCTCATGATCAGTTAAACTATTTCAACTAGAAACGAAAAGTATTTTAACCATCTTCTCTTTAAATACATTTGTTTATTGCTTGAAGATCTTGTAATATCGCTCCCTTGCAAGTAAAGTAAGTAGCTGGATATATATTCTTTAAAGTAAATTAAATAAAAAGATTTGTTAAGTGACGGGTAGGCTAAAGCTACGTGCTTGAAGAGTGTTCTCACCCAAAAATCACATTTTCAAAATAAAAAGTTTAAAAAAAAAACGATTAAATTATGTCCTTTCAAAATGAAACCTTGAAAACATTAAAGTTGTTTTTGCAGGTGAATTTTAATTACAATGGGACAAATTATCCATCCCTCCAATCATTGGATAATCCGAAAGTTGTGATTTTCGAGTATACTTTGATTAACTTACATTGTGGTACAACATTATTTAAAGACATTATTATATATTCAAAAATTTCTTATGAACAAAATTTTGGGCCGTTAGTTTTCCAAAAATGTTTAAGAAAAGGGCGTATTTCTTATGAAATTGAAATGAAACCTGCCATTCCCGCCCTCCATGGGCCTTACCTATTAGTACAAGAGTCCAAGAGGAGAAAAAATGCAGTTATTTCATTCCAATGTTTGATTACTTTAATGAAAAATATGTATAATTACTTGTCGAAATTGATGAGTCTGCCAAGTATAGGTAGGGGAATAAAAAATGGCCGCTGTTTCAAAACGTTAAAAATAATTATTTTTTTATTTGGAGCTCTATATCTTGACAACTACCAACAATAGAAAATCTAAGAGAGTATCATTTAAAGTAGAGTAAGTTTGTTTAAATGTAAGCCCTAATTAAGCTATTTACGTTCAACAGTTCTCGAGATATAGCTTTTCAAAAATCAACATTTCATTAAAATGTTGTACTAACGAACTGAAATATCAGTAGTTAGTTTATTTTGAGAAATCTCAAATATCTCTCAATATCTCAAGAACTATGTGACGTACAGGTGTCTATTAGCACTCAAATTAAAGATAGTTTGAGGAGCTATAAAGTAGTTTATGATATTTATTTTCGTAGGAGTAGTAGTTTTCATGAAATTTGCTAAAATAAATTGATTTATAGTTGTTTGAACAAATTTTCATTTGCCAAATTTATATTCATATGTGAATATCATAAAAGCTACTACCCCTATGAAGATAAGTGTCACACCCTACTTTATAGTAAGTTAAATTTCCTTTATTTTGAGTGTTGGTTTACATATGTGCCTCTTATGGGTCTAGAGATATATTTTTAAAAAATCCAACATTTTATACGAACAACTAGAAATTAACATTTTGTGAGTTTATTTCGTCCAATATCATAAAAACTACTAGTCCTACAAAGATAAACATTATTAACTATTTTATAGTCAATTTAACTAGCTTTAATTTGAGTGCTGGCAGACATCTGTACGTCAAATGGTTTCTGAAATGAAGTTTTTCATAAATCAAACTTATTGTCCGAACAACTTTAAATCAAGTTATTTTAGCAAATATCTTGAAAACTACTATTCCTATGGAGGTAAAGGTAATTAACCACTTTATAGTACATTAAACTAGCTTTAATTTGATTGCTAATAGACATCTGTACGTCAGATAGTTCCTGAGATATAGATTTCTCAAAATAAATTAACTAACTACTGATATTTCAGTGCATTTTTATGAAATGTTGCTTTTTAAAAGGCTATATCTCGAGAACTACTGGATGTAAATAGCTCTATTCGGACTAATATTCCAGCAAATTTACTCTTCTTTAAGTAATGTTCTTTTAGATTTTCTAGTGTTGTTGGTAGTTTTTAAGAATGAATAATTAATGTTTTGAAACAGCCACTCCCACCCTCCATGCCTTATCTATCTTTGACTTAGTCAAACTTCAAAATTTTTGGGTGAATCGAAAAATAATTTTTTTCTAAACATTTTGTCCAGTCTAAACCAGTAAAATGTTTGTATATATTCAAATACCCATTAATTTAGGAAATCTTGGCTTAACTAGAACTTCATGATTTGCTTCTTAACTAGGCAGATCCTGTGGTTGGGTTTTTTTAGGGGGGAGGAAAAGAGTTAGGGGGTGAAAGACCATCAGGATGGCCACAAAATTGTGTATACATGAAGACCTGGTCGGGATTATATCATGTATTTTATTTGGTAATTCTTAATGTTTGTATACAATCTTCCTCTGAGGTGTGAACCATTTTTAATTTATATGGCATATTTCTGAGGGAAAATGGGAAGTTAGTCGTCTCATCTTGTGCCAGTAGGTATTGACACTATATCTTTGTTATTAATAATCTAATGACAAATAATACAGTAAGAAATAATTTAAAACTATTTTTACTCTGAACAAGATTCCATCAAAATTTAGCGAGTTTTTTTGTTAGGACCTGGTCAAACCAAGGCACCGATTCCGCTTTTTATTGCTTAACTAAACATTTTTACTTGATTCAATATTGAAAAAAACATTTTTTTGAAGTTACTCAAGAATACTGTTGCTATAGTATGTTTTAAACTCAAAATAGCGGTATCGATTGATTTTCACTTACCCATATATGGAATATATAACCGGCGAAATGCCTAAAAGAGTCATGGAAGAAGAAATTCATTGTCCAAGAAGAGTCGGACGGCCCAAGCTCTGGTGGATTGATAGCATGGTACAAGACCAGATCTCGTGTGTCTTGGAGTCCGAAATTGGAAAGCAACAGCACAAAGCCGAGCCGAATGGCGGAGGCCAGGACCCATCGCAGGGTTGTAGCGCCTACTGATAGATAGATAGATATATGGAATATATCAATATATACCTATGTATGGAATATATAGGGAAAAGTATTGCGATCGTGCAAAATTTCGAATTCGAGTTTTCGACGAATATAGATCTTTTGAGGTCGCCTTCGTTCAAAATACCTTATGCTGCGAAATAGTCTGTGTGTCTATTTGTGAAGAGTCTAGCTCAACTAGGAATGTCGTAAGAAACTGAAGTTACATATTTAAAATAGGTAGATCCCTTGAATGTGACAGTTAATTTTTCGCTAAAATCTGTTGAAGAAAATTAGTATTATTATTTAATATGTAAATGCTACTGTAAATAAAAGAGTAGATGCCAACATTGCTTCGGACAACGGGACAACCGTGTTCACTTTGTTTGGAGTCAGTTGGCGGTTGGCGTCCGTTTAAGCAACACACTCTTTCTATTTTGTTATAGTACAAGAGTCCAAGAGGAGAAAAAAGGAAGATGTCTCACCCCAATTTTTGATTACTTTAATGAAAACTATGCATAATTAATAGTCAAAATTGATGAGTCTACCAAGTATAGGTTGGGGGAATAAAAAATGGCGGCTGTTTGAAAGCGATAAAAAAATTTAATTTTTCATTCGGAACTCTATCTTAAAAAGTAGGTGCAACACAAGAAAACCTAAGAGAACTTCATTTAAAGATGAGCAAATGTGCTAAAATATTAGCCATAAAAGAGTTATTTACGTTAAATAGTTCTCAAGATATAGCTTTTTAAAAAGCAACATTTCATAAAAATGTTGTACGGAACGTAATGAAAGATCAGCAATAAGTGAATTTATTTTGAAAAACCTATATCTCAAAACCATTAGACGTACAGATGTCTATTAGCACTCAAATTAAAGCTAGTTTAATGAGCTATAAAGTAGTTTATCTTCGTAGGAGTAATAGTTTTCATGAAATTTGCTAATATAAATTGATTTATAGTTGTTCGGACAAGTTTTTTTTGCTAGATTTATATTCATATGTTAATATAATAAAGACTACTACCCCTACGAAGATAAGTGTTATAAACTACTTTATAGTAAGTTAAATTTTAAGTGTTGGCAGACATATGTGCGTCTTATGGATCTAGAGATTTATCTAGAAAAATCTAATATTTTTTTATGAACAACTAGAAATTAACATTTTGTGAGTTTATTTTGTCAAAAACTACTAGTCCTACAAAGATAAACATTATTAACTATTTAATAAATAACTCAAATACTATCCAATTATAGTCTCAAAACTTTATTT
>NW_027108830.1:1256708-1296817 GCF_000696795.3 Halyomorpha halys | reverse complement strand
AATCAAGTTATTTTAGCAAATATCTTGAAAACTACTATTCCTATGGAGGTAAAGGTAATTAACCACTTTATAGTACATTAAACTAGCTTTAATTTTATTGCTAATAGACATCTGTACGTCTCTTAGTTCCTGAGATATAGATTTCTCAAAATAAATTAACTAACTACTAATCTTTCAGTAGATTTTTAAGAAATTTTGCTTTTTAAAAAGCTTTATCTCGAGAACTATTGGACGTAAATAGCTCTTTTATGGCTAATATTTTAGCACATTTGCTCATCTTTAAACGACGTTCTCTTAGGTTTTCTTGTGTTGCATCTACTTTTTAAGATATAGAGCTCCGATAGAAAAATTAATTTTTTTATCGCTTTCAAACAGCCGCCATTTGTTCAAGTGAATACGCGTCCTGAGTCTAAGAACGCACAAATTGGATAAGCTTCTAAACGAATCTCTTTTTCGTGTCTTTAAACCCTTTTGAACCTTTTCGAAACTGATTTTTTTTTTTTTTATTCAATGATAGTTTTAATAATTCTAAATTTTTTTGGTGTGCTAAATCAAAATCTTCCCCTTATTTTGGGTTAAAAAATCTGTAAGCCTGGTTTACTTAATAATTTAAATTAGTTTTTAATAAATATTTATTTTATCAAGAAGCAACTTTTTTTTTTTTAAGTTTGTATTGTTCTTCTAATTTACTCTAAGAAATAAATTCTTTCGTGGCAAAACCACCTTGATTTTACAAATACGAGATTTTTGTTGTTTTTTTCTCAGCTACTAAAATTTGTGACTTATATAAAAATATTTCAACCATATTTTGTTCCCCTAATTATTGAGGGAAATTAAAATTTTTTTTTTCCATTACACATAAAAAAGTAGACAGACAGTTTTAAGGATCTGGAGGGCTTAAGTGACAGGAAGAAATATCATTTAAATGGATCTTAGCAATATTCACAGCAGGCAATATATCTTTTTTATTCATCAATGTTCTTCGTCGAGTATCGATAGCAATATCAGAAATAGCGATACTTTTCATCCGATTCTATACTATTAGTTAAAATATCGCATCAGGAGTATTGATACTTTGCTGATATGGAAACTTTGGTTAGATGATTGTTGTTAAACGAGGTAAGAGTCATCAGAAACATTAAGGGTGATGGGGTATTTATTTACTTTCGCCCCTTCAAAAAGGCGGTAATCCAAACTACACGTTGATAACCCTAAAGTATCTGAAAAGTGGCAGAGGTGACCGATTCCCAAACCTTCATTTAAAATTTTATAATGCGCCAATATTACTTTTTTTTCTCTATAAGTAAGACAAAGTTTTTCGAGTTCCTAAAATTATTTTAAGAGGCCATTGGTCGTAGAGCGTTGTGGGGGCATTAACCAACTCTTGTTTGATTCAGTAAACCGTGCCAGTTCAAGAACTACCTGAGAATGTTAAATTCTGTTACCTAGGATCTTCTGGTTAAATTTTAGGTTCAGATAATTTGTTTTATTGTGAATAATTTTGGTCAATTATATTTCTATTAAAATTGGTGCAGAAACGAGAAACGTTTAATGACTTATGACAAAATTGATATGCGACTTAATAGTCTTCATTTTATTTATAAGCTGGACATTGTTAACTGGACTGCTCCATTTTAGTATAATAATTTTATGAAGGCTTTCCTTCTGATATCATTGATGGTATATTTTCCACTCCTCTTCAGGTTATTTTAAAAAAAAAGATTAGCTATAAGCATTTTCAATACATTATACAAATGATAATTAAGAATACTATTGTCTATTTGTAGCAAAATGTAAGAATCAATAACATTTTTATTAGTTATAAGAATCCTAATATTGCATGAATAAAGGATTATACAAATTCGTTTGATTAATTTTCTGAATAAATACAATTCTCTTTTTTCAGGTTTTCCCAACCATACCAGTTAGGGATTCTAAAGCATTTGAGGGAATGCCAGCCAATGGTTATATATAAAATAAATCAAATGCACTGTTAGGTTGTAAAACAATAATTATGAACAAGTGTAAAGATTCTAAAGAAACTCTCAACAATCCTGAGGTGGAAATTAGTGTCAGACTTCCAAGAAGAGACAGTGTTTGTTATTCAAATGAAAACAAATTAAAATATAATAAAGTCAAAGGTTTTAAAACTGATTCTGATATATGTGGCATTTCATGTATTAATGCAATTGGAAAATTACATTCTGTAAACAATAAAATTATTGAGTGTACTCCCAGGCAAGAAGACCTTGTTCAAATTCTAATTAATTATCATAAAGCTTCTCAGTCCAGACATGAAAGAGTTAGAAGAAGGCTATTTGAAGAATTTGAAAAGATAAAGTTTGATTTCACTGAATCAAAGAGGAATGTTTCTAGAAAGGTATCACTAATGAAATCAAAATTGGAAGAAACTGCACCTGTTCTTGAAACACTAGATTTGCATTTAAGTCTTTCTCCGAAGACAAGTATTAGCAGAGATATCGAAAAGTACAAGACAAAAATATATAATACTTTCCCAGCTAATGCCAGTCACCAATTAAACAAACTTAGGGTTTCACCCGTGTCAAGTAATAGAAAAATTGTGAAAAAAGGAATTGAAATTTAAAGTATTACAACCATTAGTTTTAATGGTCCAACAGTTTGCGATATGTCAAGATCCAGTATTTCTCAGTATAATGCAGTGTTAGGATTTAGAATGAGACATAATATCCCTGTTTTTAAAGTAATTTTGCACAAAATTATGGATTTCAATGATTTATATCTCCTCATGATTAAAAACAATGTTAAGACTGTAAATATACCAGAAAAAGTTTATAATATATTTAAAAAACATAGTTATAAAGCATCAACAAATGTTTCCTTAAACATTAATAGTTTTAAAAGTAAGGTGGTTAAGAAGAACAAATTCATTAAGAAGAGTAAGATTATTAAGAATTAAGAAGAGCAAAGAAAAGAAAATTGCATCTGACCAAAAATTAGACTCTAAACTACTCCATCATAGTTGTTATAACTCTAGTAAATAATTTTTTGTTGGTTAGTTTAGGTAATTTATTAGAATTTTTTGTGTAATTTAAGATATCTATTAATATGTTAACTGGAGTTCTGGCTGAAAAAACAGGTTTTTTATTTTTTAAAAACTATTGTCAGAGCCTCAAAAATATAAAAGGATTGTATGTTCGGTGATGTTGCATGGCTAAGCAACAGCTTACTAAATGATAAATGTTCATTATGAGATGAAATTTATGATAAATTAAGTTATTATTTAATTCTAAAACTTCTCAGCAATAATCAATGTTTTTACACCTTGATATGGTGTCTTTTGCAAAATTTATTTTTGGTTGTGAAAACGTTCCTGTATCTGTGACTTGAAGCCTTTTCAGGGACATTCAAAACTTCTTGTGGGCTGAAAGAGCTCACCCGCTTACTTTGTAATGGTTCTAATTAATTTATTTATGTTTTGATCATTCTTAAATTGTATCATATTATGTAAGATAATTTTTTAAAAACAGTCATAATATACAAAGAACTTTTATAAGCCATTGATTTTTTAATTTAAAAACTTGAAACTTTTATACTTCTGTAATATATGGATAAACTGTTGTTTCTCAGAATTACTGTTTAATATGTATATGCATATATAAATAAATAAATGTTTACCCACACAAACATATGAGAGAATTAAAGACTGACGATTAAACGATTACATGGTTAATCTTCATTTTTAAAAACTTTATAGGATTTTTTTTTTTTTTTATAGTATTATTATGATGTATTGACCTATATAACTTTGAGCTGAGATCCAGTTGAATATAATTGATTAAACGTAATTATGAAGTAAATTTTATAAAGTAGATTTTATTTTTGATTTATTTTAAACTTGTTAAAATGATTTACGACTTTTGTGTAAGTCAATAGATACAATTTTCAATATTGATAAAAATTGAACAACTTCCAATAAATTGGTTTACTATTGAGGATGTAACTTAGTTAACTTTATTTTAATAGTTATTCCTTCTAAATTGTTTTTCAGGACTTCAGTAAAAAATATCAATAACACCACTCTTACTTGAACCCTCTTATATATTAATAATATTGTGAAGAAATGTTTTAACAGCTGGATTTAAAAAAAACAAAAAAAAAAACATTTAGTTACTATTAATTTAAAGTACTAATGTTATGTTATTTTGATTCCAAATATATATATATTTTAAATTCATTACATTATCTCTGTTGACTCCTAAAGCTTTTTTCATAATGGAAGCTAATATTAGTATTAGGCTCTTATTCAATCAAGACCTTATTGATTTGGGGAGAGTGTTTAGGTTGCTTTTATATTTTTCCATTAATTTGGGTTGAGTTGCATACCTACTCCAAGCAACAATAGTTACTTGACCATAATTAGTCCACCAATTAATCCTTAAATTTGGGTTTGGAGACAAATATTAACTGCTGCTTCCTCTACCAGATAGACTGCAGTGTGCCTACCTAAAGACATGGACTATTATATAAGTCTCTTTTCTTGGTTTTGACCTATTCTCCATAAGTCAGCATACAGACCTAATTACTTCAGAAATTCATCGGTTTAAGAATTAACTTCATTAAATTCTCCATGAGAGTTCTTCCTATAATCCTTACACAACAGTATGTCATTAGACTAAGCGAAGTTACTAACAATGCTAGGAAATGACTAAGTTACAAATATTAATAATTACTCTTGCTTAAGTTTTTATAGATTGATGTTGCTTGAAAAATCCAAGCTTTTCATGCTATAACTGGAAAACCAAAAAAAAATTATACATTTTATAAGTTTTTGTCTAATAAAAATTGGATGTTATGTACTTAAAATTTGTACTCAGCACTCCAAAAATTATAAATGAGCACATTGCCAGAACTACTCCAAAACTGTCCAGAAAATGTACCACAGGCCTGGATTATAAATCATTCGTAAGAAAGTGGATTATTTTGAAATAAAATAACCACTACTGGCGCTCATTTATAGATGTTTTTAATTATTTCATTTTTTTACTATAATAATGTCTAGTGCTTACTAACTAGGGTGTATTAAAAATCAAAAATAAAATAAAAATGTAGGAGATCTGTGTACTTTCAAAAGCTCTCTTATTGCTTCTTTTTATTTTAGATTTATAGGCCTAATCACAAAAAATAAAAAATGTAAAATTTTATTTAAATATAACTTTTTTCCCCTGCATTTTTCAGCAGATCTCAAGTTGATGGTCAAGGACTTTTGTTTATATAAAATGTATTCATTGAGAAAATAATATAATAAACTCAAGGAAAATCAGGATTAGTATGGTAAGATCTATCTATTTAATAGGGCCATTTTCAAATTTTATGTAACATAGCAGTCCATCAATTTCATTTATCTACGTTGCTTTAGAAATGATTTTAAATTTAACAATTAATTTTATTTTTATTTACATGGGATAAACTCAGTTACATAAATTAAAAAAGTACTCATTATTTACATTGATAAGAATACAAATTATTTACATGAATCTAAATACAAATACATATATAGATATATTTTACAGGTAATTTTAATTTTACAACATATAAAAACTGAAAACTTGTAGTATATATAAATAATTATAATATATATATTAATTATAATTTATAGTACATAGAAACAAGAGTAAAAAGTGATGATAGCCGAAAGTTGATTGATTTATTTCATTTTTCTCATGAAGCTTACCTTTTAGTTAAAACAAACTCAAGTGAAACAAATTGGTATCATTTGGTAATGAATATATATTGTTCTTAATGTAATTTCGTTTTTGACAAATTATAGCGAAAGTCAAATGTTGCCTAGTTTGATGTATGAGGTACATGAATGTCGAAATATTCGAGATCAGGTGAATTGATATTATTATGTTAAAGTTTATTTACAAAAATTATATCACAATTTAATCTTCAGGTTAGAAAGTTTAAGACCAGCAATTTCTAGTAAAGAGTCATATGGTATTTCACCAAACCTACCTGTTTCCCAGAACCAAGGAAAATGTATAAAATGCATTTATACACTTTTCAATGCATCAATATTAGGTTTCTGAAATGGATTTCAAATAATGCAGCAATATTCTAAAATTAGACGGACCATGGACAGATAAAGTAGTGATAGAGGGTATGCAGATTTGACATTAAGTGTGGTCCCATAATATTTTTTTAATTATGGCTAAAATAAGATTTTTAAAATTTAAATTACAGTAAAAAGGAAGTCTAAATCTATGATTGATTCCACTCTATTCAGGGGTAAATTGGGGGTTAATATTCCAAAAAAGTAAGACAATTTATATTGAAAAATTATACTTCTTTGCATTTATCTATATTTCAATTTATTTTATTGAGGTAGCACCAGCTTCCAAAAAAGGAAAAGTAATTATAATAAACTACACTATTATATAACAAATTCCAATATTCAAGTCAAACTTTAACAAAATTTACAGTTTGTGGAGTATACATTTGTTTTTTTTTTGTTCTTAACTGACCATAAAACAGACTAATGGAAACCATAAAAATTGTTATAATGTCAGTTTATCAAGTTTTTGTACTGTCATTAGTGTTACTTTTCAAATGATATTTGGGTTTGAATAGGATTTATGGTAATCTTAGTTCTGTTAGATAGGTAAAGAGAAGCTATTTAGTTTCTAGCTTTCCAGTACTGTTCTCCATGCCAAGTTTAACTATATAAATTGTGATTGATATCTCCAGACAATATGATTAGTATTCTTATTTATTACGAGTGTTATCCAAATAATTTACTTTAAATGTAATGTTTTGAACATTCATTCAATTTAGTTTCCTAGTGTCAGGTTTTCTTACTCAGCTAGCAGAATCTCAAACTGCTATACTTCATTATTAGCCAATTTTAAAAGATGTTTTCCCAATTTCCCAGAAATGTTACTGGTTATCTTAAGTAACCTACCTAACTGGCCTATAAGCTTATGGCACATATGTTCATGTTTTTAGTATTTCACAATAAACTATGTAGTAATAAGCAAATCGAACCTTATTCTCAATATCAGTTTAAGATGACAGATACTGAAATGCAGGGATGCAACAGACAAAATTACAAAATTAGATGAATTGTGTCAAACAGCTTACCAAATGAAACATTATGCAAAGTCCTGTTTCTGTTAAAAGAATGGCTGGGAATGAGAGAAATTGTATCTATTGGTGTATGCCAAATAATTACATGTATGCTTAGTTTTAGCTAGTAGCAGCAACATTGGTCAGAGGTGTTACTTGAACAATAACACTTAAATTATGTAATTGATAATTGTTTTGAAATTTGTAAAAACACCTTTGAAATATTTTTTGATATAAGTACCTTTTTGCTTAAGAATTATTTTGGTTTGTAATAGCCATTAGAAAAGAATTTTTATTTCTCTCTAGAAGACTACATTCATGTCAAAAAATACTGATTTATTTAAATAAATTCCACCTAATTTTATTGATAATCATTAATAGAATGAAGTATCATCATGGATCGACACTGCATTAAATATGTTTTGTTATGTTAACACAGTAACAAATATCTGTGCTCAGATTTAAAACCTACATTGAAAAATGGTTTTAAATCAATTTAACATGGAACATTTTGTTAGAATGTTATGATTTAATGAAACCACAATGTGCTCTTAATAATTAACCAAGATGTGACTTACATTTATTATAATATGATACCATACTAAAGGGAAATAAAAAATATATGTACAAAAAAATGAATAATAATACAAATAAACCAAATTGTGTGCTAGGAATGCGAATGATCTGCAAAGTCTTGTTGAAACAGTAAAGGTCTTCCTATGTTCATATGAAGATAAGCCTATGTTATGTTCATATGAAGATAAGCCTAGATATATACATGGTTCTCAAAGTGTGCGAATTATTCAATTAATAAATTGGCAATTTTCTTGGAATTTCCAATTCTTGTATGCTGATAAAATTCCAAGAATTTAGGAACTTTCAAGTCTTTTTTTGTTTTCTTTCCAATCTGCATCTTTTGAAACAGCTAGTACGCGAGCACTGCTTCCCCACTCATGCTTTAGTCACTAAATAGTAGGAAAATAGTAAGTATCTGCCTTTAATTTTTCGCTGTTAAATGAGCAATCGCTTTTAAAAAGGAAAATTTTTCAAGAAAGTTAAAAATTTAGAACAAAACCTGATGTAATAAGGGCGCCACTGTTTAGGGAACCGCAAACCGAAAAAGGTTGGGAACCTCTGTGCTGTTCTGTAAATAAAAAAATAAAGCTGAAAGATGCAAATAATATGCAGCTTACTAAGATGCATTAATCAGGCTGAAAGAAGATGATTCCTACAAATGTCTTGGCATACACCACCTTTTAAAATTTAAAAAGGATTTCAATGATCAATTCAAAAGATGCATAAATATTATTATATATTACAGAACATTTTAAAGCTATTACAGAAAAATATTAAAACACTAAATACGATAATTTGGTAATCGACAGTGTTAAGAACGTTTCTTCCAAGGAAAGTGGAGGAAAGAAGGATTTTGAACTTGTTAAAAACTTGCAGAGAGGAAGAAGAATGTCTCAAAAAACTATTTTAAAGCCAATGAGACACGGAGAGTCATTTTAAGTATTGTGTCACTCGACAGCGGCTATACTGCTCTATACCTTGGGAGTGAAAAACGAGCCCTCAGGAGTAAAACATTAAAAATCGAAAGAGCTGCATGGAAGGTGTACCATAATTTGTCTGTAGTGGGATGGGAGTATATGTAGGCATGCCCCTGATTTTGCTTCGAAGTGATACTTTATTTCTTAAGACAGAAGGATTTCTTTTCGCTATTTAGGACTATTTAAGTGATAGCGAGGGGGGTGTAGTTACAATGACTTACAGACGCCGTACAAGTGGAGAAGCCATTACGAAATCACGTTGCCATTGTAGAACTGCGTCGGAGTCAATTCAGTATGTCACATCAGGCTGCTGGGAAGGAATATTTAATAAGGCACAACAATATGGCTGAAATTTTCCAGCAAGAATCGTTCTAGAAATTTTAAATTTTGGATTACTTATTGTAAGTACAGCCTAAAAGTAATAATAATAAACGTCGCGCTAAACGGTAATGGGACCAGGCCATCACCATTCCTCAAAACAAACCTGATATTTTGTTTATCTCTAAGGAAGGAAAATATGCTAATATAATAGAATTCGTTAGATTGTTGTTGAAAAAATTCCGAAATATCAGAATCTAAGAGGGGTGGGGAAGGAACTAGAGCAATTACATGAACTCAAAAAAGTCAGGGTGCTGTCTTTGATAATCTCTACTAATGGCTTGATTCTAGAGATGATATTGAAGAGCATTAACGACGTGGACCTTTCTTTAAATATCTTGGAACTAATGAAAAAAGCAGTGTTGTTCAGGAATGCGGGTATACATCAAAATTAGTAAAAAATATTTGTACATCACCAGTAAAATATCATTAGACACACAAAATAATCAATATGAAATAATTGATCAGCAAACAGAAAGAAAAGTAAAAGTAAAAAGTCATTGGAATATATTCATACCTATAAAAATTATTCAAATTCTGCCTAGGGAACTCCCAACCAAGCTTTGCTACACAAAGGGCTATAGGATATCCCAGCGCCTCACTGCCTGTTGCGGCACGTATATTAAAAGTTGGGTGATATCACTAGAGCCACAGATGCTCAGGGCTTGAGTGGAGAATCTGGTCATTGCCAGAACTCAAGCAGCATATTTTTCCCTTTCTGTTTGGGAAAATAAGATGGTGGTATCATCAGCCAATATTGCAAGGAAGGAATTGTAGGAATGTCAGTGGTGAAGAAAATACAGCGAACACGACCCCAGACGCTGCCTTAGGGATACCAACCTAAATAGGATAACAGTTGGAAATGTCTGTGACCAGCGAACTTGGAAGAAACGGATAGACAGGTAGAATCTAAGGATTAAGCATAAGGCTTAGGGTAAATTGGGTTTAAGCTTGAAAAGCAAGCTATTGTGCCACACCCTGTCGAAACCTTATGCTATATCTAGAAAGGAACCTGAAAGAGCCAATAATTTAGGTATAGATCAGATAGGACTGATGGCCACTATTTAAGATACTTTAGAGGAAGAGTTTATATATATAAGTATACAAATTAATTAAAATTCAATTTAAGGTTTATTACACAGTTTTAGATAAAATAAAAACTTAAAGAGAATAACTACAGTTCACTGATTTGACAAGATTACGTTGATGGATTGGATGAGCTATACATATAGGACGGGTTCATCGATGTCATGGTGCCTCGTATCAGCTATAGAGGGTTCTGGACCTATGGTTAATGTTTTGTTCTAAAGGGTCATAGAATAATGTTATAAAGCCTAAAACCTTCTTCAATAAAGCATCAATGTGCTGCAAAATCTTTTTTCAAATCGGACCATAGTTCTTGAAATTATAAATTTATAGGCTTAAATATGTATATCTATTTATTTTTAATTCAGTTCATGCATCACCTAAATGATGAATTTGAACTGAATTGATCTATTTCATCAAATATATTCTAAGTAAGCGTTGAATAAACAATCGTTTCCGACAAAGAGCATGAAGGCCGTTTTGTCTCAAAGTTAACAATAAGCAATTGCTTACTACATGAAGACCATTTGAAAAGGTCATGGGGCAAGCATAGCACCTTCCGTAAACACCTCTGCTGGACTTCCTTTGTGTCTTCATCAGCGGTTGGAGGTCAGCTCTGTCATGCATCTTTTGCCTTTTCTATAGCTAGCTTCTATCACGCTACTTTAATATTTCAAAGCATCTTTAAGATCTTCTTCATTCAAATAGTGAGATTTTTAATTTTGCGGTGTATTGTAGATTCTTAATTATAGAAATATTTTCAAAGAGTATTCAATAATACGTATGAAGTACTTCATCCTCAGTTGTAAAAGCATTGAGAAGTATTGATCAATTGATTTATTGTAGCTGTTGGGAGCATTGTTCTTTTATGTTGCTATTAGCTTAAGTGGATAATACTGTTCGCAAAGAATTAAAGTTCTTGTTACGAGGTGCATTGTCCTCATTAGAAACAATAACTTGTAATGATTAGGGTGAGGCCATACGTGAGTAATATTTTAATTATAGGTGTTTCATGAAAGTAATCCTAGGGCCGATTATTCAACCAATCTGATGATATCTATTGAAACTAATCTTTTTGTGACTAACTCAAATTTACAATTACAAAATTGTAAAAGAATATGGACGATTTCGATTGGCATTTTCCTGTGACCCAACTACTTTCCGTACATAAGGGAGATGGAGACGAGGAAGAAGAGGGACAACAGGATCATTCTTCCCATGAAAACACACGCATCATTAGATCTCCCTCTCTCCTTAAATCCATCCCAGGACTCCCCAACCTTTTTCTAAACAATACTCCTATCTCCTTCCATCCGTCATTCAACAATTTTGGTGTCATTTTTGATCAAACTTTATCCTGTAAACCACACATTGCCCAAATGTCCAGTGAAACCATTGCTACGAAAGCAATTCAATACAATCCATTATCTCCTTCCACTTAAAACTCGTCAACTGTTAGTTTTTTTCTTGTTTCCTCCACTTTGACAATGGCTGCCTGGTGGACTCTTGGGTATTCTCGAATCTAAACTTAAACGTCTTATGAATTACGCAGTACGATTTATTTTCGGGATCACTAGAGATACGCAGTTAACCTAGTATTACGCTGAACTGAAGTGGATCTACCCATTATTCTAATACAAGTATTTCCAAGCTTCCCTTTTATTCCAAGCAATTAGTACTCAACGCCCCTCCTATATCCTAGAAAACCTGCAATTCAAATTCTCTGTCCAATCCCGTTCTACCAAGTCCCGTTTATCTGACATCTACCCTCTACTTCACGGAACTGCTGCGTTTGATAAATCATTTTTTACAGGAGCTGCATATCTCTGGAACTCCATTCCCTCTAACATACGCCATGTACCAACCCTTCTCCCCCCCCCCTTAAAATCCTTATATTTAACTACCTTTTACTTCACCAATCTAACCCAATATAATAGGACAGATATTATGTAATTACCTTTTTGTTATGTTTTTAGTCAATAAGTTTTTATTTTCTGCATATAAGTTATAAAAAAGTG
Source organism: Halyomorpha halys (assembly GCF_000696795.3). Lineage (NCBI taxonomy): Eukaryota > Metazoa > Arthropoda > Insecta > Hemiptera > Pentatomidae > Halyomorpha > Halyomorpha halys. The sequence goes on along the minus strand of NW_027108830.1, from coordinate 1,284,675 downwards.
TGGCCATACTCTTTTTTTTGGCCAATATCTGTTGTTATAAAATTAAAATTACCCTTGTCATTGTAATAGTCCTAGAATAATAAATTATTTTTCATTTCATTTCATCATCATAAGTTTTATATAAGAACTTTTATATTTTGAGTAATAATTATGTTGAATATTCAATTAAATCCTTGTAAAAATTTTATATTTTTACAATTTAAAAATTCTATTCAATATACAGTCGATATCTCGAGGTTTCGGATTTATAGCCTATCTTCAAGATTTTACTCTGCAATTAAATTATTATAATTAAATCCAGTAAACTTATGCTACATAATACATTGTTAAATGTTTCTAATTTATAAGTTAAACTTGTATATTTCTTTTGACATGTCTGTCATTTCTCAGGCTCTCTGATACATTTACTAATCAGTAATGATTTCGGCTATAGTTATAAGTTATTATTTAAAACAGAATTCTAGTGAGCACCTTTCCGGTCCAAACATAGAGCTTAGAATAAATTAGTTCCATGATTTGTTTTCTCTCTAATGATTTCTATCTGAATACATCTCTTAGATATATAAGTTTGTAAATTTTTAGTTTTAGACTTTAATTTTTAAGCGAGCTATCACTTTTTATATTTTAAATATATCAATAATAATGGCATAATGTGTGCTTTCATTTTTTGAATCATTTTAAAAATTTACTGTTTCTTTAATAGTTTGTGGTATGTCCTGTTTCCTTACCTAAGACTCGAGGATCGTTCAAATCCAATTTATGGTTAAAATTAATGGTACGTTATGCCAAGGCTGTTGAACTTATATTTATACTATTTCTAAACACAGCGTAATACATAACAGTAAAAATAAAATATAACAAAAATCAAAGAGAAAAAAATAGATAAATTAGTCACTGAAAGAAAAGAAAAGCGATCAGACAGGACTGTTGAACAGATTATTGAACTGGATGGGGTGAAAATTATTGTGGAACCAACTTGATTGAAGATTGACTTTAATTTTCGATTTGTAATATGTGGGTACATACAAATTGTAACGAATTTTGGGATATCTGCTTCAAATATGTACATACGAAGAAAATTAACTAAAAGATTGTATCAGTGACTAAAAAAGGCAAAAGGAGTCGTGGTTATCTGTCTCGTACTACTATGACCATCTTATTCTGGTATACTCAAAGAGAAGTAATATGATTACAAATATTTAAAAAATTATAACTCTTACAAAATTATATAAATAATGTGTGAATATATATAAATTATTATGGTACATATATATATATTTTATAAGTATGGGACTTATTTTTATTATTTTTTATTTTATTTTATTTTTTTAATTCTGAGGGACGTGTAGGTCGAGACATGAACAAAGCTGTTTTAAAAATTCAGACTAAGGACTGCATTACATTTACTGATCTGATCTGGACTCGAATATTTTTCCATTCATAATTTTACTTCTATTTTGAATTAGGTTTTTGATGAAAATACAGTCGGTCTCAGCTTTTGTTCGATTACATTTCAAGAAGTTACTGTTATATTTTTATAAATTTTTCTTGGGTATGACTAATATATATTATTTCCCCCCCACCACCATTCTTTAACAAAATGACAAACAATTACATACATAGAAAGAATGAGATATGTATACGTTGGAAATTTTCACTTCTATTGTTTAATGGCATTATAAGGTACTCATACATTATTAGGTTAACGTTTATTGACATACGGTGTCTTTAAACGTTAACCTAAAGGTGCCTCATTTTGCCAAACAATAGCAAATTCGCACATACGATGGGTTATTTGGATTGACTTGCGGCCATCCCGTCCAGTGTTGACTTTTGTGCACAAATCAAAGGGCGCCTGTGCTACATCCACACGTTTGTTTTCAGTTGGTATTGTTTTAGAACTGCCAATAGGTGAATATTTCAACTAATTAAAGAAGTTCCTCGACCTTTAGATTCTATAATTAACTCTTTTTTATGGTTATATATTTCAAAATTTCTGTCGATTCTTGTTAAATCTTGATCTTAACTTTAGCAGTTTATTTAACACAGAACAAATATATATTTATGAAGATATTATATTTCTAAATAATTAAATAAAAAAAATTTCTGATACTCTGTTCCCGAAGCCATTACAGAGCCATTAGAATCGTTGGCTAACCCACGGCGGTTCAAGGTCCAGTGGGTCGCGCCAACGGAAACAATAAAAATTCTCGGTTAGAAACTGAAAGAACCCCTTGACATATGTAAATGAGGAGTGTATCTTTCTCCAAAATCGGGTCACCCTCTCGAATCTCCTTTTATTGAGGGATCAGCTGACAGGTAAGAAATATAAACAATTAAACAACGAAAATATTAGCAAGTAGTTTCCTTACGACTTGTCTAATATCTAAGCAAATTGCGAGCGATTTATAAAACTAGAGCATTAAAGGAAATATATCTAGTCAATTTGAACTAATTAATATATTCAAGATTTTTAGATTGTAAACGAGGAGAAAGATTTATTAGTGTTTATATAGTATGTATGTATGGCAATTGATTCACATATTTACCTAGGAGGGTTCCACAACCCTACTCTTCTAAAAATGACGCTAAAAGATGGGGTACAGACTACGCTCCTTAAAGGCACATTGATCTGTAAAACAGTTCCTTTAATCGCAAGTGTGAATAGAATAAAAGTTTTAGTTATTTCCAATAATTTGGTATAAGTATCTGTAATGAATATTCACTAAGCCGTTCTCGGAAAATTCGTGCTTCTTTCTCTGTTCTCTTTCGACTCATTTCAATGTGAATATTAGGGATTATAAAATATATTTACTGTTCTAAAAAGAAAGGAGTGAATATGAAATTGAATTAACTTGGTCAATGGGTTGTCAGCTCAGGTGGTTAGGCGCAGTCATACTGATCTGAGATCTGCTGGCGGCTCTCGTTCGAATCCGACCTGGGGCGTTGACTTTTTTCGTTGAGTGGTGGTCCCACAATCAAAAACTTGCCCCCCCCCCCAACCATGGTTACGGAGTATAGGACTCCAACGGTAGTATTGGCCAAAAAATAAATAAATATATAAAACTTGGTAAATTTTTTAATTAATGGTTTTCATAATTTCTTTTAAGGAAAACATTAAATTATAAAATCTAACACAAATGAATAATTGTTTCTGATGTAATAGAGAAAGGTGTTTATTAAAAACAGTAAACATTATTTTTTAGAATATTTAATGTTTACAAAAAAAAAAGTGACTGAGAATTAATTGTTAATTCAATAAACCAATGTCGACGACAAAATGTGAGAACGCTTTGAGTAATTCTTAACTTTTATTTATTTATTTTTTAATCCTTTCAGCTTATCCATTTCTGCCATACGGAGTGTGGTAGCAACTCTCAACTGTGAATTATAGCGTACTGGATGCCACGCCTACGAAAGGAATAGACCCCACCTTCCGGCGAGCGTATCTCTTGCAATACACTCCTTCTTAGGTATTGCTAAGTATTTAGCAGTTATACATAACCAGATCTTACCTCTACTACTGCTTTATAAACCTACAATCCCAAGGATATACTCGTGAAATTCTCATGTCGTGTCTGCACTAAAATTTAGCCGGGTTAAAAGTTTTTCATAGCCGGTTCCAGGTCTGCGCAACACATTTTTTAAGCTGACCATCCCATATTTCCCTTAAATATTACAGAGATGTATAGATATAGACTGGAAAAAATGAAATTTTATTGAGATATGTCAACTTCAAGTCCTCATAAATGGTCTATATACAGAGAAAAACAAGTTATGGAATTTGTGTAGAAGCTTCTCTCATTAAGCTAGAGATATCTCATCAAATCAACTCTTCATTCGCAGTAATTCTTACAGAAAAGTTAAATATTAATAATATTTATAAAAATATTAAAGTTTTCCCAAAAATAAACATAACCCTGAAAGTTAGTTGAATGAGTTTAGAATTATAGAAGCAGCGTTGCTGTGAAAAAGTCCTGTGAATTGATTCTACGTAAACTTTTAGAATAAGGACGACAGGGCCATAAAATTAATTACAAGGAATTTCTTCATGCCGTAATTGTTTGTTCTGAGAATAAAAATTACCCAGGAGGTCAGTGGAATAAAGTGAAATAAAAAGAAGAAAACACGTATCATTAAACAAAAGCAACATCCGTGGTGATTTGTTCTAGTAAAATCTCATTTAAAATAGATCTTTTTAACTAAGTTATGGAGGTTAATTAGAGAATATGTAAAGATAGGAACGTATGTAAAGGATTGAGTTACTTAATGAATACACGAAAATCCTCATAAAAGAAAATTGACTCGTTATCTTGATTGGGAGTTGAGGATAATTAGATGAGGGTACGAAAAAAAAAACATTACCCTGACGTGAATAATGACACAGTTAATAAGCCAGGTGATATATCTTTGATGCGCGGTCATAAGGGCTCAAGTACAAAATATGAATTTTTCAGGAGAGCAAAAACAAAGTTCAAAACATTATATAAAATCTAATTATTGATATTTTTATAAAACAATGTAGTAGTAAGTCTATCTGAAGCATAAAGACCTTATTACCAACCGGTAGTTTGGTGCTATAATACGATATAATCTCCAAATGCTCAAACAGTGACTTAAGCTCTTAATACCGCGCATCAAAGATATATACTAGTTGGAGATTGTTTTATTTTCCTAGGCTTTGGATTCCATAAAAAAAAATTTGCATAAATATTTTCAATGTAGTTTTGGGAATGAAAGCATGGTATTATTCCATCATTTGGTTGACAATACTTTATCAAACGTTTTGATTGATAGTCTTCATGGACTAAACATGAAAAGTATACGTTGGTAATGTTTTCCGCAGCCTCTCGAAAGGATGTACTGTGGTTGCATTAGATTCACACAGATATATTGAATATTTGTAAATTGGCAATAGCTGCCAATCTCGTTATATAAACCAAATCCGTCGTAAATGCCATATGAAAGCAGGCAAAAAGTACCACTCTGCTTCCGATTGAAAATGTTCCTCGTGAAAACAGAGGTTTTGGAGTTTTTTGTTTTTTTATCGGGCAGCTTATCCTTCTGGAAAAAAAATAAAATCTTGTAAGGACTTTTTTGAAGTTTGGCCTTCAGAAATGTTATAACTTTTTTTGAAAATGTACAAAAACTGGTCTTTTTAAGTTCATAAATAATTACGTACCTAACTAAAATGTTGCACTTTCTTTGTAATCTATAACAAGGGATGAATTGTGACCTATTGTGGGAAATATTCTAAAATAATTATATTTTTCGTAATATTTGTATAGTTGAAAAAGTAAATTTCCTGATTTAGAGAACTTTTGATTATTAATTTTTCATTGTGAACATAATAATTTTTCAGTTTAGCCAGAATCTCAGCCTTAACTTCCTGATGAAGACCTGAAATTCAGGTCGAAACGTCGGCACGAACAAATAGTTTTTTATCTATTTGCTGACCGCAACCCCGACCATCATCTAATTATATTATTAATCCCTTCTGCCTTAACACTCCTTATCCATTATAAGGGTCATCACAGAACAGATCTAAAATCCAGTGAATAAGTAATTGCATTCATTTAGCGTTAAAAAAAAAATCAACCAAAAATACTAGTACTAATGCTTATTGTTAATTATTTCGATCTTTATTTAGTTAATCAGTTATTAATAATAATTATAGAATTATTCATTATTATTTAATTATATAATTAGAAATAATAATTAAATTATTTGAGTTAATTAGTTCAAATTATTAACATTAATATTCCTTAGGTTGGGAATTCGAAATTGAATAATTACTATTCATTACTACGAAATATATATTAAATATGTTTTAGTGTATCTATATAAAATATTCAAACAGATCCCGTTAGATCGTATTGTGGTGTTGCATCCAATTCCTCTCAGCCCTTTGACCTTCATCTACGGAAGAGTGACTTCTTGGTTTGATCTTTCTAAAACCATTTTCACATCATGTTACTCTTCTACTACTTATTTACTTGTAGTCATAAATAATTTAAATAACAGGCGATAAGGGATAATGGCTGTTACCACCCTCTCCTTCTTCCTTTGTTCAGATGGAGCCTGCAGTTATGCTAATGAAGAGATACTCCACCAAGAGAAAAGGAAAGAAAAAATCCGAAGTTGTGAGGATAGAGATATGAAGGATTTAAAAATAATACAAAAGAGAAGGGGGCGCTAAGCCCCTAGGGTGGGGATGAGAGAGAAGTTGTTCTGTTGCTCCTGCGGGCCAGCTCTAGTGGAGGAGGAGATGGCGGCCAGGCACATCTTCCGATCATGCGTCTTTTTCTTAGTCGTCGTATCTGCCCGTGAGTTAAAACATTATGTATATAAATATTTTTTCATCTGACTCTTTAGAATATTCTATCACACTTGAATATAACAAGTTTTTAATTATTGATACAATATTTATGAAATTGCTCGAACTGTTGTGAGAATGATAGTTTGAAGTTTAAGGACGCTAGAGGAATCAATCCAGAAAATTGAAATTTATAACGTCTATCACATTGATAGAATAAGTATAATCATAATTGTGTATAAGTAATTGTACTGTAAAATTTTATTTACTATACTGTTTATATAATATATAAATTTTGTCTATCTCTGTGCATAAAACATTTAGTCCCAAACATGGGTTAGAAAAAAAAGAGGAAAAATATCTTATTTTAAAAAGACGATCTAATATATTATTTCTTCATTATTTGATATCTTCTTTAATTCTACTTAAACTTGCGGTTATTGATGTGATTCTTTACATTTTTAAAATTCTTATAAGTATCTGCATTGCTTAGGCACTAAGCTAAGCACTGAGTGAATGTCCATAAACATCGCCAACTAAAGAGACTTGAACGCCTCAGGAAGGTATGTCCCGCCCAAGGCCTTACCAAATGCATTCACGTTATCAAATGTAAATGGTATGCAAGATGCATCAGATCCTTTCTAATCCTTCCTTCATAGATGGATCCATCCTTGGTGCCGTAATCCATCCAAATCTTTAATCTTCATTCTTTTTAATTAATGCAATATGGCGTTCTCCCAATTCAAATTCTTTTTCTGTGGCGTGAATCAATTATATAATAAATGTCATTTGGTTTGATTTCTGTTTTATTATATAACAGTTTATTATAATTTAGTGTTTTTTTTTTTACTTAATTTTTACTCAGTGTACCTGTATATAATTAATGACGGTTTTATGAATTTCTTTCCGAATAAAAATTAAAAAATGCAAAAAACAGTAAAAAGTGAATGAATATTTATTTTATAATTCTAGCTTTATCATTACGGGACATACTTTAAGTACACACATATATGGATCAATTCGATGTCTGTTAATGGTTTCTTAAAACCTTTAAATTATTTTTTAAAATAAATTTTTAGAACATTTTTCTGATTATTTATTTTTAGAACTTTTTTTTTTTATTATTTTGCATTAATTTTTTGACTATTTTTACAATTTTTTTTTTTAATTTTCTTAGAAATTTTTTTTGTTTATTTTGTATCAATTTTTAGAATATTTTTCTGATTTTTTTAAATCAATTTTTCTGATTTTTTTAAAAAATAAAAATCAATTTTCAGAACCTTTTCTGTTTTTTTTTTTAAATCAATTTTTAGAACATTTTTCGGGTAATTATTAATTAACTTTTTTTAACTGTTTTACGTTCCTAAAAAAAATGTAATCATTATCATTTCTATAAAAGCCTAATACTATATGACTACTTATTGTTTGTGGATGTAGAAACGGCACCTTCTAAATATTATAGCCTTAGGTCAGGCCAAACGTAGAACTGAATGTATTTCTTGTGTAAATTACCATAGGTATATAGGTGCTTTCATCAGAAGCCTGAAATTTCTTTCTTTTTCTAGCTCGTGGTTAGGGCCTAAAAGTTCCAAATTTAAATACCAGTCGATTTGGAGATTGACGTATTTATAAATTTAATTATCATTTGTTTAGCATCTTAAATACCATTATAATTTTTTATAATTAGTGAAATTCAATATCATTCCTTCTTTTATTATCGATTTATCCGATACATAATTAATATATGTCGATATATATATTGTGATTTATTATGCTACAATTCAAATATTAGAATAGACAAGAAGAAGGCTATGAGGCCTGACATGCGCATCTACTACTTGTTATTTGAGAAATTATTATCCTCCCCCCCCAAAAAAAAAGGTTAATAAAATATAAAGATTTAAATAACAAGGATAAAAAACTTCAAACTGATTTTATTGGGACACAAATCTCTGAAATTTGATTTTGCATTTTTTTTCACGTAAAAATTTAGTGAATAGTAGTCTTAAAACAAAACAAAAAAAATATTGCACTATTATTAGTTCTACTTAATGCTTCGAATTAACATAAAGTTTGTTTAGAAACGACTTTGCAAATTGAATAATTAAACTAATTACGATTTCAAAAGTATCCGCGTAGCTACGATTGATTAAACACCCCGTAATTATCTAACTGATTAAAAACTGCAATCCGTTGCGTATTTTCGCATCTACGAAGCATTTACATTCTCTTGGAACGGTCGTTCTCGAAGTTGTCGTCCTTCGTAAACTAGATTGTGGAGTGGAGGACAGATTATATTGCCCGCGTCTACACCGCTCGAGTAGTTACGTTTTATAGCTTTCTTATTATTATCTAACCTTTGTTGTGATATAAAAACATTATAACAGATTACTTTAGTATATAGGATAAATAGTAAGTTGTAAATTTATAACTTAAATTCCAAAGGGTTTTGTTGATTCTTTATTATTATTATTTTTTCAGGAATAATACCATTTATAATTCTTCTCAGAATCTGAACAATGTTTGAGGCTTGTTTTGCCCACTATTCAGTTATAAAATAAAAATAATGTCCAATCAATACTTTTTTAGAACAAATTTTACATTGAATTGCAATAAATAATTTAAAAATCAACCACCGGTAATTTAATATTTCTTTATTTACATTTCTAGTCCACTATTTTATAACTATTTACAAATCTAAAAAGTTTTTGAATTAGAGCTAAATTTCATAGTAATTGTTCTAATTTTTTTCCCTTACTTTAAGATTATCTTGTAGACATTTGTCAACTGATTAATTTTTTTTTTCATATTAAAATGTCATATTTGTTCAATTAACTGTGTCTGATTCTTAGTCGGAATAATAAAACTGAATGAATATAACGTATCGAAAAATTATGATACTATAACGATTTACGACTTTAATACTTCAACTACAAAAAGTATAGTAAACAGAAAAAAAAAAAGGTTTGAAAATCTCCAAGTTATTTTTTTAAATATTCGAACTCATAAGGGATACATTATTAGTCCTGAAGAACCTAAAATAGCTCAAAGCATCCTTGGATATCTCTGGGAAATCCTTTAAAAAATTTAAATAGATGAACTAAAATCCATAATCTAATAATTCTTTGCGCTAAACGCATCCATCAGCCATCATGTTTTATATATATTTTATATTTATATTTAACTTATTAATTAAAATTGGGGTGGTTAGAATGAAACTCATATCTAAAGTTTTGTGTGAATTGCTTTGCAAATCTATAAATTAGTTATGTGGCGAGATTCTGTTTAGTTTACACATGGTAGTAAAAATAACTAATAATAATTTTTTAATTCAAGTTGAATATCAATGCAGTTTCATTCATAAAATTTTTACTAGGTTATATTAGGTTTCTTAAATGACCTTTCGGTGACCAGTATCATATTCATATAAATCGACATAAGTCGAAAGTATATTATTTTAATATGCGTATGCATTATAATATGTTATTATATAGTTATATTAGTTATGCATTATGATCTCAATCTAAAATTAATGTGTATTTATTTATTAAGTTGTAATACTATTATTTTTTAAAATAAAAATACAGATAAAAATTAAAATCAATACATAATCACTCATTAACTTCAATTTTTTCCCCATTAAAAAAAATTTTGGAACTAAAAAATCCAAAAAAAAAAAGATTTTTTTTGCCTTCCATGAAAATGTTTTCGCTTTTTGGGGAGAATACAATTCAGCTGTTTGGAGAAAAACACAAATTAACGTTTTTCGTGATTTCAGGAGAATGTTAGGATTTGATGAACTGTCATTTTACAGGCATTGCTTAATTGTATGTGATTACGACGAACTTTCCATCCTGGTCTGTTGAAAAACGAGATAAGTTAAGTGGCCTACTTATCAAATGTATTTTTTTTCTAATGATCAATTCATATATTTTTAGTTATTCTAAGTAATATCTTTCGATCGTCCATAAACATTACTCATTATTAATTTAAATATGTTGATGTTAATACCTGATGGAAGCTTTTTGAAAATTTCTCATATATCAAAAATTTGTGAGCATCTAGAATTTGTTCTCAACACGTGATATGATTATTCATATGCAATTGTACATGTTGTCATATAATTGAAGATTGATACGAAGAAAATCTAACTCTGATGGAAGATGTGAAGGGAGTGGCGATTCCAAATGAAAGAACTTTCTACATCACTCCGTAACCTCATGGCAATAATACTGTCCATCGTAAGATCGCAAATCAAATTACAAAATGTAGAAAAATAGGATTTTAAGTTATTTTTTGTTGCCTTTTTTCTTTTTCTTTTTTTACATTTGATGTTTTTCATTTTAATCTTAAACTTGTATGTATTTATAGAAACATTAATTGCTCCTTCTTATTATTTATTTTATTTTTCATTTGATTTTATTAGAAGTTAGTTACCTAATAATCTATGATATGGTAGATGGATGTCTATACTATTATATTTACACGTTTTGGCTACATAAACATTATTTTGTTTTTTATTTTTCAATTTTTTTATGATTTCACTTTTTTTTTTTTTTTTAATTTCGTATAATACTCTAAGGACTTTATCTAAAGCCAATTTTCAATACCTGTAATATTATTCAAAAGGGACTTGTACCTAAATAATTAAAGGATTTTGTTATTATGACTAATCGTAATTAGTATTATTACTAAGCGAGCAAGTTTGGCATAATTTTTAGGTATAGTATTTGAAATAATATAATGAAGTTTAACTAGCGTAGATTAAATTTTCATTCATTCATCCCTAATTTATACAATCACCAGAAAGGAAAGTTTTGTACATGCATTTTTTGTTGATTATTTGGAAAAGAAAATACTTTACATATACTTAAGTGAGATACTATAAGTAGTATGGAAAAATAACCTTATAAATATATTGATTTATCAACTGTTTTAAGCACTTAATTAGCAAAAATAGACCAAATTAATTCTATGTGAAAAAATTTTTAAATATAGCTTGAAATACGATAATTCCTAATTGAGTCCAATGACCAGAGACAACACGTGGATCGACGTGAGACGCCCGAGGCGAGATATAACTAGGCGCCCTCTTAAGAGTCTACTCTGCACTTAAGTTTTATATCTTGGCGATTTCTCCAAATGCTCGCAGTATTTCCAATCTATATCCGGCTTGTAATTTTAATTATTAAAAAATAATATCTCACTGTGTAATATAGCCTTAAGAGACAAGAACTTAAACGAGGATTCGGACAATTGTGTGTATTGCTAAGTAGTACAGCTTACAGCTTGCGGCAATGGCTAGGTTCTTGATTCGCCCTCACTCATCCTCCACTGGCTTTTATTTCTAGTGACGCAGAGAGAAGCCCCGGGATTTCGGTAGTCTTGCTTTTTCCTCTACGAGTGGGAGGACAAGCTCGTTTCGGGATTTCCCAGGCTGAATGTAATTAGGAATGATTGTGATTAAAATATTATTTCACTTTAAATTTAATTTTGCTTCATTTCTTTTTTTTTTATTTATAATTTTTTTTCTTCTATTTCTCATTTTGTAATCATTAATCTTATATATTTGTAAATATGGTGTGCATGTGCTCTATGACCGTTATCTTTAAATAAATTAAAGAGAATATAATAAAAAAATTAATATAATAAAAACAAAATATTGGGTACGAGGCTCTGTGTAGCGGTGAAAGCGATTGTCCAATTCGTCCCATCCACACGAAGGCTCCACTGATGAAATTCAACCCAATTAAACCCCACATGAGAATCTACTCAAGGTCACTGCTTCTCGAATTGAGAACCTTTATATAATAGGTATTATTAGTCTTGGAAGGATATATGAAGTTGCATTTGATAAACAATTTAATAGTTAAATAAACTTAGGGTTAGTAAAGTCAAAAAAAAAAATCAAATAAATACTACTACTAGCATTTTTAGCTGTTGTAAATTATTGCTGCACGGTTCGATTTGTAATGCTGAAGTTTATAGTAATTTTTAGTAGCTAACAGTATTATCATCTCAAAACTATAATTTTTTTTTGTATATTATCCTTTTACATTTGTCTTCCTGACCCCCAAAATAAGGGTTGTTAATTCCAAGAGATCAACAGCCTTAGCATTGATACTGGATTATATAACGTGAAAGTTATTTACCGTTGGACTTATTTATTTTCTCAAGTCAATCCGTTATTTATAAAAAGCGGGCTCGTGTTACGGAACAGCTTACTTAATTCTACGTGTTAAATCCAATTATCATTTACTTAACATTTTTAAGTTTACTTTTTAAAGACATCACGATTCCTGCCAAAAAGATTTTTTGTTGAAGAACTTGTTTTGGTCTACTCTAGTTTTCATCAAACTTTACTCCTTATTAGAAAAATTATAATTTAAATTTACTATAAATTATAGTAAAATTTTTAAAATGACTTCTTTGAGTCCTTGGAGATAGTCCTAAATTTGTTTATTTAAGCAAATATTTTTTATTACGAATTATTTTATTAAGTTATTATTCTTACCGGTCATTATAATTCTTCTTTCCGAAATAGTTGTGAAGAAAAATCATCGTTATCTGAAAAAAAATTATTTTAACACCGTAAAAATTACATAAACAAAAACTATTCATACAGATGCAAATCATAGCTTCATTTCCTGGATAATCATTCATTTAGTGTCCAGTTCTTTATTGCAAGAAACTTCTTCTAAGATTTTCATTCAGAAAGGAGATTCAAACTCTGAAGAAGACTCATGCTAAACGTAATATTTAAAGGATTGTCCTAACTTAGAAGAAGCTCTGACGACAACTTATAAATATTTACGTAATCAACTCTCGCCGAAAATCTAATGACTGCTTTAACCATTGTGAAACAAACAATACAACTGTATAAAGTAGGTGTTCAATGGGAGCGGCTTTGCTCTTCTTTTAAATGCTTTTTAGTGTTTCCTGGCCTAGAACTCACACCTTTCGAGGCTGTATAATCTTAAAGTCATTTCCGCGTGAGAATAATGCTTAGCTGTGGGCTCATCAACATGTGGCATAATCCTTAAAGGTACTAATCCTCATTGTCTTATATAACTGGAGAGAAAAAGTGTTATGTTGGAAAACGGAAAAGGTAGAATAGGGGATTAACAGATAGCTGAGCTCGTTGGTGTTGTTCTCCAAGTGCTTGTTGGACAAGTAGGTTGTGGATTCGACTCCTAACTGGGTTCGTCATAATATACTTTCCTGTGGCCCCAAGAAAAAAATAATTGTCGAGAAGGCCAAGGGGTTTTTTTACAAACTCTTACCAAGATACGGTAGATATGGAGAACAAATAAACTTGAGAAATAATTAAAATTAGATTGTTATTAGTTATTGCAATTAATTTTGTTGAACAAAAAAAAAGATATGTAATTTTTACATAAATATTTATACATTTTAAATGATTATAAAAGAAATCAAATAATATTTTTTATTTAAGGTAAAAAAAAAGGATAGGAAAAAATAATATGTTACACCATAAATCTTAAATTGTAAAGTAACTTATATAAATAACAAAATAAAAAAAAAAATGTTTTAATTTTATTTTAAAATGAAAAACAGACATTAAAATTTGAGTAAGGAAAACATTTTTTTGTTGTATAATTAAGTATTTAATAAGTTAGATATTATAATAACTAGCATATATGTTTGTTTAAATTATATTGATGCATATTTGTAAGGTTTATGTTTATAAAAAAAAATTATTTATATAAAAGAAGTTTGTTTACAAATTTTAATTTATGATTCTAGAAATCGATTTGAAAATGGACCAAAGCATAATTCCAATACGTTTTCGAATTAATCAATAAAAGATGGTTGAAGTTGTGAGGGTTTTTTAGTTTCTCAGAAATTATTATATGAATATATAGAATTAATAATCCTGAGGAAACCATATTGTTTTGAAAAAAAAAAGATGAAAATTAATTAAAAAAGAGCAAAAACTATTTATATATATATTTAAGTAAAAAACAAAGGAATTAAATATATATAATCGTTAATTTTATATGAAATAAAATCAACCCTTCCCATTTCGAAATCGTATTTTTTTGGAGCGAGATTGCTCTGAGTCCTCAGTTATCATTACTTATTCACTTTTCTAGTTAGAGATTTTTTTATTTTATTTAACTTATATTAATGATATTGTTTATTTCAAATATTTATAGTTAAAATATACCGCCGCTCTTCTGTAAAAATGGTAATTCCAACAATATTTTGTATGTAGTATGGAAAGGAAATCCTTATTTTTAAGAAAGTGTAATAAAAACAGTATGGAAAATATATTTTCGAGAACCTGATACATGCTATACGTTTATGGTTTTGTTATACGTGGTTGAACTAATTATTACTCAAATATGTGAGAATACTAATTTGTTGAACCATCCGTTTTGCTGAACAGGACATGGGCTATGTACATGGATAAATCGAGAGACTGGTAAAAAAATAAATATTTAGTAGAAACTAACCAAAGGAAAAAATCTGTTAGGTATAAGACAGCTATAGAGGAATTCAGACGGGGACCTTTGGGTTAGGCTCAAGGCGCAACTATTTATTGCTCTGCAGAGAGAGCTGAAAAACCAAATTGGTAAAAAAATTGAGAAATCTCTTTGGAATGCTACAATCGATTGCTATTTCTTTTACATCTCCTTTACTCTCCCTCTCTCACACAGGTATATAACGTTATTTACGCTGGAAGTTGTGGTATCTTAGCAGATATTCTCAGACCTAACAGTTTCTTTCAACACTTGGTTCACTAATTTTCAATTAAATTTGTAACTTTGATTGAATGATCTATTATAAATATTATATAATTGACTGTTTATTGTATTAATCTTGAAATAGGATTAGTTAATATTTCATATTTTATAAAAATTTAAAATGCAATTTTCAAAACGATCTTATAATTATAATGGGATAGTCATTATAGTTATGGTAGCCTTAAATTTCTAAATATTGTTTGAGATCTCGTATACGATTTTTACCTAGAAGTTGAAAAACCATTATTATTATTATTACCCATCCAGGACTTAGGAAAGAAAAAAAAAAGAAAATTTTATATTATAATTAAAAAAATAAAATGATATAAAAAAAATAGCAATTGAAGAATATATTTATATTTTACTTAATTTGTCAATTACCACCAATGATTAAATATCACGATCAGTTTCTGAGGGCAATAATATTATAGTAAGTAGTGAGAGAAGCAGTACCCAATGATACATTTCCGTACATTCAGTCAGTTCCTTGTCTATAATTTAATATAAATATTTTTTGTCTGTAATAATTTCTGGAGAAGTAAAACACTTACAACTTCAGCCATCCTTTTATTTATTTATTTTAAAAGTTTGTTAAGTATATATATAAAATAATTACTTTATTTGCAAAAGTTTTAAGATTGTTGATAAATTTCATTTATGATTCTAGGAACCGATTTGAAAATTTATATAAGCATATACTATAAATGTTTGTTAGAATTGTAGTGATGCAAAACCTACCTGCCTTTTAAAAAAATCTACCTTAAAAAAAAAAAGGTTTGTTATGTTTATAAAATAAAAAAATATTTATATAACAGAAGTTTGTTTACAAATTTTAATTCAAGATTTTAGGAATCGATTTGAAAATTGACGTAAGATAAGTTCGAAACTTCATCCTGTTGATCAATAAAGTATGGTTGAGGTCGTAAGGGTTTTTATCTTCCAGAAAAATACATATAATTATAATTATAACCCTTAGAAAACCATCTGATTTGAAATCTAAATATTTCAATTTTGAAAAGCATTCATTATTAATTAATTTTATTTATTCTTTATAATATTAAAATCATGTAAGCTAAAAAATTATTTTCATTTAACTATTCATATTGTCTGAAATAGGTCAAACACGTGGTAAATTATTTAGTACAAAAAAAAAGAAGAAAGAAACGTAATGCGATTATTAACATTATATAAAGATTCTTAAATATGTTTTCTAAAGTTTTAATTATATTAATTAATAATATCTCAAACCTACCCAAAAGTTGCTCCGGTTCCCTCAAGCAGTACCAAATGGAAAGCTCGAAAACGGATGAGATATCGCTCTGGGCAATCAAAGTGAAAATACGATCTCGAAAAAATGTGAAAGCGGCCACAGGGAGAACTTGTAAAACCTCAAGAAATTTTGGATTGATTTCAGGTGGGCTTGGCAAGCATCTAGTGTGACAGCTTCAATAGGTATTGAAAACAAATATTAAAGGAAACCAAATGATAGATATCGATAACAACAACAAAATGAATCTCATGGCAAGAATTCATCCAATGAAATGTTCTTATGATAAAGAATTAGTTCATACAAAATATAAAGAGATTATGTTTAACTAGCTGTAGTAAAAAAAGAGTTTATGAAATGCAGGGATTTGATAAAAGAAGAAGTTGATACTGATTATAATCTGAACCCAATTTTCTGACTATTTTATTAGTCATGCTGATGTTAGTCATCTTGAACAGCCTTTTGTATCCTGATAGATTAGGATATTAGAGCGATTGTTAAGAATAAGATAAACGGACAGGTTCTTGACAGTTTGCTCTTGTCGGGTAGTCCATGCGAGCGTAATGAAGCAATGAGACCAAGAAGAAGGCCTCAGAAGACCTGAGAGGTAAAAGTCGAGGAGGCCTGCAAGAAGAGAAACAGACTGGATAATGAATAAATGCATGGATAGGCTCTGCAAGTGGCTGTGAGGAGATTCGGTGCGTTCAAGAAGAAAATAAATGCTCTTCCAAAAAAAAATGAACGCTTAGGTCATGATTCAACAGATGAAAATTTATTTTGTAAGGAACTAATATCTAACAATTTTTAAAGGAAAATTTTATTTCAGCTATTAAAGATAAAAATTTAGCATCATTAGGAATAATTCTGAACATTTCTTTACAAATTTTATGTTTTTAAGTTTCTTTCATTTTATTTATAAAAAACAAATTATTCGTGAAAGTGCAAGTATTATACCTCACAAGCAAGTATAACGGTTATCCCAAGACAAGAAGTGAAGATAGTTGAGAACACAACGGTTGTCAAATTCTAGAGCTAACGGTAAGAGAGGTAGCTCAAAGTCCTATCGCTGTTGTTTAGTTTTTTTTTTCATTGCAGCTACCAGCTGCCTTTTAGCTTTCAGAGACATTTGATTATACATCAGCCAGTTCAGCATTAGTGGGCGTTTTTTTTAGAATGAGTTTTTTGAGCTTGAAGTCTTCTTAACAATGTTATCAACAGCGCATTATAACGGAGTTTCTGGGTAGACAGGCTCGCTTGGCTGAAAAAGTTACCGGCTCGTTTTTATTAGAATCCAGAACCTTCAGGCAGCGATAAAATACAGGGGTTTTAGATCCCTATTAACGAACATTCCATTATTGAAATTTTTTTAAGTCGTTAAATTGAAAAGTTCGAGTTGGTTCTAAACTAAGTTTAGGATTAAACTTATTATGGATAATAGAACACGGGACTAATGTACTCCAAGGCGTTGTTTTAAATTTATAGCTACATAAATATTTAATTATAATATACAACAAGTAAATGCGGTGTTACAATGGGAAAATATAGTCTTGTTGGAAGAACTACAATAACATTTCAAGAGTAGAAGATCTGGATGCCATGTTCTTTACTAAGAGGATTATTAAGTATCCAAGAGGAAGTAAGGTTAGAAGCCATTAGATTTGAATAGTTTCCAAATCCGCAACATATGGAACATGTCCCTGTAGATGATTTTATTATAAGGGGCTTCTTTTCACGAAGGATTTTGGATTGTTAGGATTGAATATGAGAATAATTCGATGGTTTTAGAGGATCCCCAAAGCCTAACTCCCATCAGTCCAAATATCCCTTATTATGGTCTTGTAGATGAGTATTTTGTAATTAATAGGAAGTTTAGAATGTTTAATAAGTATTATAATTGTCGGAATCAAAGAGCAGTTTCCTGTTTTTTCAGTCTTGCGTGAGGATTCCAAGTAAGTCGTTTGTCCAGATGTAGTTCTATTAGCTATGTTTTCAACTGGGATAAGTGGAATATTTTTAAAGGATACTGTTGGATAGGATGTTGGTTTACGATTTGAAGAGTTTGAGATTTGTTGGAATTTATATTAATTGTCTAGTTTTGACACAATTCTTTAAGTGTTGTGATGTGAAATAGGGGATATTGGGATGCAAGTGGTGGGTCATTATTCATTGATAGCACACATGTGTCATACCTATATGCATTTAAAGTGTTCAGAGTATATCAATTGATTCTAAAATATAAGTTTATTGGTGGGCTTAAATAAAATTTCAAGTTGAATATTAATATCGCTGCTAAAATGGTGGCATATATAACATAATTTTTATTTGGTATTTGAAATATATATATATATATGTATGCACAATTTTTATATAATAATAATATATGTTCTATCTCTCTAAATATATATAGGGAGAGAGATTTTACTGTTTGCATTGGTTATTTTTTGACCAATCTTGTAGCTTTGGAATAGTATATGGAAAAAATAGAAAGTAACTTCAGTTACTTTGTTAGATATACTATTATTTAAGCAAAGCAGCGATATGTTTTTTTTTGGAAGAACAGTTCGCAGATAACTGAATCACAAAAGAAACAAAAATAAACAAGTTAGCATAAGTAATGCACATTGCTGACTCCCTTGACCATGATCTTGCCATCATAAAATATTAATGATTCCTTAACTGTATTTTTTTTTATTTTTCAACCCCGATTACCAAAGCCATGCTTTGTACTGGTAGAAGCTGAATTGAATTAGAGGATTGTTGATGCAATCGTGAGCTTCAAGCATCAACTTTAAAAAAAAAAAACAACCAAAAAAGGCCAACTCTAAAGCTCTAAATGACCTTGCCAGCAATACATGATTCATTTCAAAAGATAATCCGTTATTGCGTCACCCGCTGCGTTTACCAATGGTAATAAATTCTACGATAAAAAAATAGAAAATAATGAAAGGCTGTTAAACGTATGGGAGGTAAAAATCCTCAGAAGAATCTTTGGCCTTAGAAAAGAAGGTGGTCACTAGCGGATGAAGACAAATGAGGAACTGAGAGTGTGTATGAAACACCAGATATTCCCCCTCTTCCTTGTAAGAGTGCCAGGATCAAATGCAAAGAATGGAGCTAGAAAATTATGGTGGGGAGACACCCGGGTGGAAGAAGAAACATAGGTATAGAATTCATTGGCTGCAGGATGTAGAACAGGACCTTCGGCCGTTGGGCGCCGAAGGATGTAGGAGGGCAGCCGAAGACATTCTGTGTGGAGGAGGATCGATTAAGAGGCCAAGGCCCTTCAAGGACCATAGCACCATTAGATCCCGATAAAAAATAAGAGGCTGTAAAATAAAATAGCTTTAATCTAAAATGATTATTTTTTATGCCGAAGAAAAATTTGACCATGTAACAGTCCTTTAATTATTTTACGGTAATATCATTTAAATGTATTATTTTTCTTTAATTGTTAAGTGTTACACAATTATCTAAGAGTAGAGCTACTTTAATGTTTACAATCGTTTTTTAAAGTGAAACTGGATTCAGTGCAATTGTACCTTTACCAACTTTGCTTTGGATACAATAATGTGCTGAGGAACATTAGATTATTTCTTCTATACTAATAAGACGCTTAAAATCATATAAAAAATAAGTCATTAAAAAATTTATTATATCAAAATGTGATTTTTTAAAGTACTTTACTGATTTATTTTTTATTTTTCGGAAGATGGCCTGAACCTTATCATCAGAGATTTTCTTTAAATTAAATTAAAAATAGATGTTGATGTATAGACTTGGAAAAGTGTGAAAGGTTATTGTGGTTTATTCGCTCATTTTTGAATTACAGAGCTGTTAAGTCCTCATTAATGGGCCAAAAAACAGCGACTACATGTTTCGGAATTGATGCAGAAGGTTCCCTAATTTACCTAGATATATGGTACATGTGTATATTCTGAATTATTTCAGAAACTAGAAAAAGTTAGTTCTTTTATAAACTTTTTTACCGTACAGATTCCTCTTTTGAGGTGTACTTTTTTTAAGAAAAAAAGCAATATTTTTTTTTATGTGAATGTAATTGGATTAAAAAGATTACTCCAAAGCTTAAAAATAAATAAAAAAACATCTGAAAGTAAATACAGACTTATTGAAAATATATTTTTAAGCAATACATTTTTTTTATAAGGTGTATTATGCTCATTTTGTCACTCCACTCTAAAATAGAGTACCAACTAGCTGCTATGCCTTCAAAATTAAATTAAATCTATACCGCTACAACCCATGGAAGGTCGGGGGTTCAGTACTGTGTAAGGGAGTACTGCTACTAGACCAACGGTTGTGCAAGAAGGTGATTTGGTCAGAATCACGCTCGACCGCCAGATTTTTATCCAATTAAGGGTACCCAATTTAGGAGGCTGGGTGGACCCCAGGAAGGCTCCAGAACCCACAAGAGTTGACTCACGGTTACAGAGTAACAGAAAACAATTTTCTGCCCAGCCGGATTAGAACTCGAGTCCTTGGAGTTAGTAGCCACAGGCCTTACCCCGCGGCTAAGCAACTTCTAACTTCTAAGCCTTTGAAGAAATAAAGGTAGTACCATATAAATGTTATAGATATTAAAAGTATGGTGATATACAAAGTATTAATCCTAGTTTCCACAAGTAGAATTTCTATTTATTATCCCATTTGTATTTTTCTTGCATTTGATGGATGGGTTGATTGTACTACAGACTATCGATTTACTAATTTTTGTTTTTAATACAGAGATTAGTAGATTTTTATGAGGAACGAGGAGCAAGTTGAATACAATCTTAGTCGAACTTTGATAATCTAGAAACTTTGAATAGTCGCCAAGTTAATGGATGCATTAATACTAACTTTATCTAGTCTAGTACTTTACTGTTCTGAGAAAATACAAAACAAAAAATATTCAATATATTGGACTGATCAATGGGATACAAAGAGTTCAAGAACTGTTTATTGCTCGAGATATTCGTTGAAACTTTCATGTTGCTTTAAGTTTTTGACTTTAGTTGTGTGTTTAACATGTAAAATTAAGTTCCCTGCCTTTCAAAGAAATGCTCAGAGGAAGATGAAGGTGCTTCTTGTCGTACTTACTGCCCAGACAGAACCTCTTTGGGGATCGGCCGCCGGGTTCGCCACCCGTGCACCGGTCTCGAGTAGTGAAGTGGAATGGGGCCGGGTTCAAGGTCGAAGTAGAGGAATCCAGGTCGGAGGAAAGGGACAGTGGCTAACGGTAGTCCGTAGCGATCCTCTCCAACATCCTGGTCATCTCTTCTGCCGGTCGTCTGGTCTGCGAGGAGGAGGAGTCTATTGAGTTGGAGTAAGGTGGTTACTGGTTCTACTAGTAGTAGGTTCAGCTAGAGTTCAAAGGTTCATCTTGGATATGAAGATCAAATCATTAATTACTTTTCATCAGCTATGCAAGTATCTCTCCATCAGTTGTTTTGAGAATTCTATCTTGGCGTATCTAATTGTTTACAATAACTAAGGAAATAATATAAAATATCTTCGATTCATAACTGTATCGAGTACTTATAATTAAAGACTATAGGAGAAAAAAGAGCTCACTTTTTTTCTGTATTCTGGGGAGAACAAAGTTGGTGGTTCTTCCCAAGAGCCTGGTAAAGAAATAGCTTTTGTGTGATGTTTAATTCAGAGCAGTTTTGAAATTGAAATTTAAAATAATGAGATAAAATGGGGTGAAGTTTCTGCTTCCTTTTGCTTAACAGACTGGATCGTCATCGATTTCTGTTCCGGTCTAGAAATCTTTCGCCAATCACTTCCTGTATTCTACCTTAGAATAACTTGTACTATTTAAAGGAAATCATTTAAAAGTCGTATTACTTAATGTCGCTCTTTAACCATGCTTCTTGTTTACGACTTTCCGCTCCGTTTCTTTCTTTCTCCTGCCAGTCACAACTGACAATAAATACTACAGTAGAATCTTGTTTTTATGGCTATCTGGTCATAGCAGAATCGGTAGAAACGTAAAGGCAAATTTCCAAGCCAAATCGGTGAAGGAAACCGTCCAACAGGTTACAACGTGCAATTCAAAAGATGTAATATCTGGATTATTATAAAAAATGGCTGGAATGGCAGGGAAAATGGCACCATACTGAGAATGATCCATTATAGATGTAAAGTTCGAAGGAAAATTTGAAGCTTTTATGGAGAGAGTTCCTCATTTCAGGGTTAGACAGGAAGTTACCCTTTTTAACAAAGTTAAAAACCCAAATATCGTTATTACGATGTGACATGAACTTTATATCTAAAGTTAAGTAGTCATGAAACACATAACTAAAGATTTGACGACTATACCAGAAATGCTTATAGAATGTTTGAAGTAACTTGAATCCAGATTGGTGGATGAAAAGCCTAAAAGAGTAGCATAAATTATTTATTTTCTAAAAGGAATTTAGATCATAGATTTAGATACAATCTTATAATAAGTTGAGATGGAATATTGTGGGTATGAAATGCAGTATAGTATTTGTTTCAATTGAAGGCGCAAAAATTCCTTTAAACAGGATAACAAAAACAAAAGTTTTATATACCTGAAGAAGTTAGAAATAACATTTCAGAAGATATGCAGTAACTTTCCATCCATAAATGAATGGGGTTATTTCGTTAGTCATTTTTTTTTTAAATTAAATTATTTTTTATCATTTTTAAATATGTTACACTGCCACTTTCACTGGGTCCTTTTATTATGTAATTTAGGTGCAAACGACTGTTAAGGTTCCATCAGTTTAAAATAAATAAATCTTTCGCGCACCGACCGTTTTAGGTAGATAACATCAAATGTACTTTACTTCTTCGTTTTTTTGCTATAAATAATTTTTTTTACAAGAAGTCTTCATCTGCATTTTCCTTCGAGAAGAAACTACCGTGGGACTGATTTCTAGTTCATTCACTCCTACTGCATTCCATGCCCCAATGCCTCTTGAATCCGGGGCCTCGTGGTTGATGACAGAGATTAATATTGCCGAATGAAATGCGGAGGCAGTGAAAGTATATCTGCGAAGGAAGGAAGTACCCATTGTTGAACTATCAGCTCGCATCAGCTTTCACTACTAATTTGATTTTGCCATAGGAAGATGAGATACGTGCATTATTACATTCCATAGCCATCGGGGACAATGAAGTCCATTTCACAACTCTAAATTAATACCAAAACAATTAAAGTTCATTATTTAGTTATCTTAGGAGGGGGGGGGAGGGGTGTGGAGCAATGTTTATTATACACGGAGCGCTCACTATTTTATCTCATGGTCCAATTGAACTACGAGTAAGCTGTTTGTAATTTATATCCTGTTTCATATTAATATTAAATTAAATGAGGAGAATATGGTTGGGGGCGCGGTCAATGAAGAACACAAATAAGTAGCTAAACAAGCACTTGCTCTTCCAAGTCAGGGTGCGGCCATTTTGGCACCCCAAGAAATAAGTCTTCCGATGAAAAATGAAATATCAGCTAGTTGCCAAGCCATGTGGAATGAAAACCCGCCAAACAAATTAAAAACTATTAAACCATGGACTACATCAAATCGTTCCAATCGCAGGGAGGAGGTAGCTATAGCCTGATTGAGAATAGGTCATACGAATTTAACTCATGCATATCAGATCAATAAGCAACCACCGCCAAAATGTCAATACTGCAACAGTGTACTTAGGATCAGTCACATATTTGAAGAATAACATTTCTATTCCATGAACTTAGATAGATTGGGAGTACCGAATGTATCGGATGCTCTGAATGATGACCAGAAGAACGTGGGAATGGTTTTGGTTTTCTTAAGAAAAAAAAAGGGGCCTTTTGAATAATATTTAAACCCGAAAGTTTGTTATACCTACTAAATAATTCTAAAAGAAGTAATTATTTAAATTTTTTCATAATTATTTAAAGAGAAAATTAAAGTGAAATAGAATTATTAATATATATGAAATAGAATTATAAAGCACGAAACATGGGCGTTGATGACCTCAGGGTTTTACGCCCTAAAGCCCCAGCCAACAACATAAAATTTCTAGCTTTCATCAGGGCTAAGAACAAAAAACAAAATAACAATCAATGAATAAATGGATGTATAAAATAATATGATTAGAAAATAATTACTATTATGAATGCATAAATAATGTAAAACAAATAATAAAATACATATGAAAATCAAGAATGAAAAATTAAAATTATTAAAAATAAAGTAATAAAAGAAGTGGGAAATACAACGTATATATAGCTAAGTAAAATGACATAATTAAGGCAATAAAGTTATATAATGCAAAAGAAAAAAAAATATTAATATTTTAATTTAATTTTTTTTTTTTAATTTGACATTTTAACATTAATACTGTTTTAATAAATTATGTATTAAGGGTATGTTACCGATAAGTTCCCTTTTTCGGTTTTTAAATTAAGGGAAGAAGTTTGATTAAGTAACTTTGGTTTTGGTTTTTGATTTTTCAGTAGCTTCTTCATCTTTTCTAACTACCTTTTTTTAACTCAAAATGTCACCACACGCTCCATTTTACAAGGATTTTACATCTCTTCCAATCAAGTTTGTTATTTATGTTTTATTTTTTTTTTTTTATCTATCTGTTTACACTCTTCTTCTCTATCCTTTTCTTATTTTTCCTCACCCACGTTATTAGTTATGTCCACCACATATTATTAGTGTCATATTTATTAATTACTTCTTTTGTCTTACTTAACTTTATATTTTGATTCTTTATTCTAGTATTTTACGTACATATATTTTCTTCTTTTTTTTTCTATAACTTCAATTTAAATTATTATTATTAAATGAAAACAAAAACTTGAATAATGTTTTATAAGTCTGCTTTTGGGAAATAGATGTTAAACTAAATATTATGAACTAACCTTAAATACTAACAATAAAGAATACAAAATCAATACGCACTTTTTTTTATGAGTTAATAAATCCAAGAAATGCTTGGGCAACTGTAAAATTAGAAATCAACAGATGGGAAACCGCATAGATACGGAAAGTTCCTGCTATACTGTCCAACGCTTCCTTGATTATTTCACAAAATGAGTCCTCTCATTGCCGTGCTTTCTCTGCATGTAACTGCACCATTTTATGATTTTCCTGGCTATTTTTCCAATTTTGTGACTTTCATGAGAGATGGTATAATTAGAAAACGAGACCATGGCATGCAGTCCTAAATTTCAAGACAACTCATTAATTACAGACAATTACATTTTATTACCCTCAAAGTCTGGTATAATGGATTCGAAATCGTTTTCATACACAAGTTTTCGTCTTTTAAATTGAAATTCACGCTGGTAAAATTATCGAACTACCAGCAAATGACACTTTCTCCTAATTCTTTATACTCAATGACTAATGTTTCTGGTGGGGAAGAATTTCCTTTCGGATCACTCCATCCGGTATCTGTTCTGTGACATCCATTGTTTTGTATCTAGGCGCTATCCCATGTATGTATGTGGTATGCTTTTACCATCCACACAGATAAGATTATATTCAAATTTGACTCTTCTGCCTCAACTAATTTTATTTTGGAGCCACTCAAAGTTTTGACAAAACTGAGGTTTTTAGAGAGAGCTCTCAGAGAAACTAGAGGAAATCATTGTACTAATGTTATTTAGTAACCAAAATCGTTAACAAGTTCTAGTTTATATGTAATGAACTATAGATAACTGATTAGAAAAAAAAAATCGATGTAGAAGAGGAAAAAAAAATATGCTAAATAACTTTTGTTTAAGATTTGATATTTTTTAATTAGAATGGTGTTATGAAAAATATTACTATTAACCAAAGGCGATATTTTAATTGAATAAATCCATTTTTAAAGTAATCATGATGATGTTTGTTACTAATTAACAAAATAAAATTAATGTAGTTTTATCTACTTGATAAATAAAAAAAAATATTTCTTATGAAATGTCTTAATTAAAGTGGTATGCTGTTTGAAAAAAATAATATTATTAACCAAAGGCGATAATTTAAATAAAGAAATATATTATCTTAAGTAATTTTGTTGGTATTGACTTAGTTATGGAATAATATCAATAATAATGGAAAATGTAATTTGTATCCAGTTACTACTATCTGAATGTAAAACGCTCTGTTTTAGAATAATAAATTGTATACAATGGCTATAGATTAATTCAAGAAATTATGTTTTTAGTAATTCAGGTAGTGATAGTAAAAATAAGGCTAATTTAGCAGATTTATCCAGAAGAAATAACCTTTTCTACCAAATTTTTAAAACGCAAGAACGGTATACTAGCAATTAATGTCCATGAATCGTAGGCTATAATTCAAGCATTTTTTATTGATTTATAATTTCTTATATCTTGCTACATGTAAAAAAAATCTTATGGAAATTTCAACTTCTATATTATGAAACAAGATTACAAGCGAATAGAGTTCGAAACGGCGCTTTGCAAAAAAAAAAAAAAAAAAAAACACGACCCAAAAACAATATATACAACTATTATTTTTTGGATTTTTAGGCATAATTCCTACCATTTATAATGCACAATACTTTTTATCTGATTGCCCACTGTCCAGTATTAAAATAAATATTTAAATAATTCTGAAAAGGTTCCAACATTTCATTAAACTTTCTTAAAAAACACTGTCTTACCTTTGACCAAATTACCATCATTTTTCAATCAGTTCTTTTGCGTCACTCGACGCATAAGAATTTCCATTTAGGATTAAAGACTGATTCATCGCTATTTTCATTACAATTTTTTATTTATTTAAAAAATTACATTCAGCATGGTCCGACTAGATTACAACATCTATCAGTCGGTATCAAAATAACACAAAAATGATAGACGTAAGTAACATATAAATACTACAGTTTAGACTATTAGGGGCTTGAGGAGGCTATACAATTTTTTACGTAAATAAGAACAATATGAATTTATCTTAAGTGATACTATTAATAATTTAATTAACAATTACTAAAATTGAGATAAAGTAAAAAATAAAAATAAAATGATAATTATTAAAAAAGAATAATAAAAAAACCAGAAAGGATTTTGAAGTGAATAATAAAACTGCAAATTTACAATTAGTCAATTATTATAATAACGAGAAGAAAACATGATGATAAAAATCAGAATCCAATAATATCTATTATTAAGCACACACATATATTGCTAATACAGATTGTAATATAACAAATAAATTATGTGCAATTAAAAAAAAATACAGACAAATATGGTCATTTGGTGAATCAGATTCAGTTATTGAGAATCATAGAAGTAAGAAAATACATCGTTAAATATTTCTTTTTCAGTATTTTTTGTGGTTGATTTATATATTAGTTCTTCTGGTAAGCGATTGAACAGATATGGTACGATATAGTTTAATGTACATTTACCAAATTTATTGTTATAGTGCAGTTCGATAAATTTAATTTTGTTTGACATTTTTTTTAGATATATTATTTCTTTTCTAAATAAATTGTTATCTATACATTTTAAGATAATTTTATAAAGATAAAAGAGTTTAGGTGGTAAAGTGCCAACGATTTCAAGATTTTCCATTTTATTATTGCCATTTAGCGCACTTGCTCAGCCTCCACTGGCCCATACCAGTGATGCGGCGAGAG
>NW_027108830.1:1234603-1256428 GCF_000696795.3 Halyomorpha halys | reverse complement strand
GATCATTTATCAATATTACCTATTGCCCACAACTGTGTGGCAGATTGTAATATCTATCAATAAATAAATCTATCAATTTAAAAAAAAAAAAAATTATTGCCGTGCGTTATTGTTCTTTATGTTCCATTTTGTAGAATCGCATGTTTTTATAAATGACTATCAAATTATTAGATTAGCACCGATAGTAATTAAAAAGAATATTTTTACGCTGAAAATTATTGTTGAAGTTAGCAATTGCAACCTTTTTCAAGGGGAGTCCTTCATTTTGTGGCCAGATAGCATTCACCAATGATTCCAAACAACCGCAAAAAAATAATTAAGGTGAGTTAAGTCACATACTCTTGGAGAGGTCATAACTCGTTTCGGAATCTTGAGATTAAAAACCTGCTGAATTTCTCTTTCTATAATTCAATGAATTTCTCTTTGGCGGTATGACAGGTGACGCTGTCCTGGCCAGGTTTGCGTCAGGTCTGAACAGATCCCGACATTTTGGAAATGTCGTGGAATTAATAAGTTAGAAGTTTCTCTTACAATTTTCATATTTCCGGGGATTCTCTTACAATCACAGCATGCAATTGATTATTCTCGGTGTTTCACATATTTTGACATTGGGATGGAGGTGGATGAACCATCACTGAAACGCTAATTTTCAACTATTTTCACTATTTAACGAATTGTGTCATGTTTTTGACGATTAAATTAACAATATATTTCTCGTTAAACATTGAACGTTTGAGTAATTGGACTGGTGTTTTCTAGACTATTACAAAATTGGCTCGGTAAAATGTTTAAGCTTACAATTAATTACAAAATACTTAATTACATTTGTATAATAGTCTGTATAGTGAGTTGAGCTTTGAGGCTCCACTGGTATAACTAAATTCCTCTTGCATCCAATCGTACATTCCAAAATCCTTAGTAAAATCCTCTTTGTCCAAAATAAAATCATTCATAAGACCTCAATGTTTCATGTGTTGCCAATTTGTCCAGAAACCTCGGAATCTTTCCAAGAAATACTTCCCAAACACCCAAACCCACTTGTTTCTAGACTGGCTTCTTTTTCGAAATTCTTAAAAGAATATCCAGAAAGGAAAGAAGCCTTCAGATCTAACCTAGAAACACTATAGAAGTTCTAAAAATGGGTTGATTATTTGAAATTCACATTATTCATCATATTTACTAGTTTTATTTTATTATTTAATACAGTTGTAAATTTCAACAAATCAAAAAAAAAAAGTTTAACTGTTTTGATTATCTGTTCAAGTGTATTGACTCGTTTTGTCTAATGCCGAACATTTATTGACTCATAAGAGTGCATTTTTTTTTTTTTTTTTTAACGGAGGAATTATGAATTCTTATTTTATTTTTATGGTATTAATACACAACGTCATTAAACTATTCTTTCCATCAAAAAGATTCGAAGCGAAGAGCAGACACGGTAAGAAACATAACCTACCTCCGACTTGCTAACAAGGATCAAAAAGCCAATTAGATCCGCCTCAAGTAGCAGAGCGTACGTAATGAAAGGCCTACTCAATGTTATTAAGACTACTGACCCACTTTTCTATTCTATACGTAGTCGTTAGTCTGTTGTGGAAAACACTGTTTACCCTTTGGAGTGATTCGGTGTGCATTATGTTATGGGCTTGCCTTTTAGGCGTTAAAACTAAACTAGGTATTAATTTAGATACCCAACATTCTAATATGCCAGAAATGAGAAAATGTACATAAAACAAGATATCGTACTCGATACCAAATCCTAGAAGGCAATTCTTATCAGAAAAAAATGAGTTAAAAATACTTTTTAGACTTGAAACCGTCTTATATAGGTTTTATTTTCCATTCACTAGATTTAATAACTGATTAGGAAGATGAAATGACACACATTACTTCACATTTGACCTGGCTGATTGGATACTGTTAGTGGACTGTATTGACATTAATTGCAATGAGAATAAGGCAAGCTAATGTTAAATAATTAAAGGATGGCGAAAACAAACATTTATGGTTAAAGTGTGTTCATTAATTTTGATTAGGGATATTAATCATATTGATGATGATGATGGATGGTGAAGGTGTGAATCATATATAGAAGGAACATGACTTACTCATACTTCTTTCTCCTTTTCCTCCACTTAATTAATATCCAAACTTGATATCACAGAGTTGATATTTTAAAATATTATCCGTGAATCGATCATCTACCTTAGAGATTTAATCAAATCATCAAATATGTTTAAACCATCTCTCTGCAACATATAAATATATATATAGAACTGTGTTCGTATACTTTAAATTCTTAACTACCTAGTACAATTCGTTGGTTTTTGTGTGTTGTTTTAACTTAGTCTCCCAATGTATCCAATTTGTAAATTCTGTTTTTTTTTAATACAAAATAAAAAATAAATATCTATATTTTGAAATGTATACAGGAAACTTAACCGTTTTACTTATCGCTAGATACCTTTCGTTTTTATCTGTTCGTTTAAAAATTCCACTTTGTATCTCATTTCATGAAAGTAGTCTAGAACAAACCAGAATGTATGCTTTTTTGATACAAATATTAATTTTTGAAATGGTGAAATTTTGAATGAACATGTATAAAAAATAGGGAAAAAACAGTCCAATTTTTTTATTATTACACGATTGGCCTTACAAGTTAATATAAGATGTACATTTTTTTTTTATTATAGGTGGTATAGTTTCATAGAAAATAACCCATAACTATATACAATGTAATAAAAAAAAAAAGATAAAGTGAATAGATTAAAATAATAATTCTTAATAAAAGATAAAAGTAAAATTGATAAAAAAAACAATTATTTAAGATTTAACAAAATAATTGACTTCTAATGGGGAAAAAACAAAGTGGATTTAAGAAAAAGATGAAGACAATAAAAAAGAGAATTGATGAATATAGAATTTATAACAGGATGTCCTGCAGCAGCCAGGACTTCAATCTTCGGGTTGTGGTTGGGTTTCCCAATTTGTAGGTCATTGCTCCTTTAACTGTAGGTAACTGGGAGTGGAACTTCCTGAACCTTTTTTTGATTTAATCCTCTATTGTCTCTATTGTACTATCTAGTAATTCCCGATGCAATTGGCTGTTTCTTACAAATAAAGGATCATCCACTGCTATTCTTACGATTTTATTTTGAAAAGATTGTATTTTTTTCCTTTTCGTAAAGGAAGTCTCTTCCCAGACTTCACAGCCATACATTAGCTGAGTCCAATTAATAATCTTCTTTATAAAGTCGCTTAAAAAATATATAAATAAATGCTATCTAGACCAAAAGGAAATAATGTTTAATGTTATACAATAAAGTATTATAAAAACTTATACATTTTCACTTCTGTAAGTAATTGAAACCGCTGAGGATTATGTAACTTGTTGGGAAGATGCTTTACGACACTACGGTTCGGGAATTGCCAAGAGTTCGTTGCTCCATTCTTTCCAATCAGGACTTTTTGGTCTTTCAATTCATGTACGCCATCTTTCGAGAGCTTGAATATCGGGTTCTGTTCTATTGGTGTGAGGGCATACTATCTAAATATGATCGAAATTATTCCAACGCTGTTCCACTCGAGGTGGAACAATGCTTCTGTGGGTTCGTACAAGAAGGTCGTTTTCATTCGGAGCTCTATATCTTTAAAACTACCAACAACACTAGAAAATCTAAAAGAACATTATATAAAGAAGAGTAAATGTTGTACAGAATGTACAGAAATATCAGTTGATAGTTAATTTATTTTGAGAAATCTATATCTCAGGAACTATGTGACATATAGATATATTTTAGCAATCAACTTAAAGCCAGTTTAATGGACTAAAAAGTAGTTTATGACCTTTACCTTCGTAGGAACAGTAGTTTTCATGATATTAGCTAAAATAAATTGAATTATAGTAGTTCTAACTATAAGTTTGATTTATGAAAAACTTTATTTCAGAAACCATTAGACATACAGATATCAGTCTGCACTCAATTTAAAGCTAGTTAAATTAACTATAATATAGTTAATAATGTTTATCTTTATAGGAGTAGTAGTTTTTATGATATTTGACGAAATAAAATAACAAAATGTTAATTTCTAGTTCTTCCTATATACTGTTGGATTTTTCAAAAAATATATATCTCTAGATCCATAAGACGCACATATGTCTGCCAACACTCAAAATAAAGGAAATTTAACTTAATATAAAGTAACTTATGAGACCTACCTTCGTAGGGGTAGTAGTTTTTTTGATAATCACATATGAACATAAATTTTCCAAATGAAAATTTGTCCGAACAACTATAAATCAAATTATTTTAGCAAATTTAATGTAAACTATTACTCCTACGGTGATAAACAACATAAGCTACTTTATAGCTCATTCAACTAGCTTTAATTTGAGTGCTAATAAAATTTTCCAAAATAAATTCACTAACTACTGATCTTTCAGTACGTCCCATACAACATTTTTATGAAATGTTGCTTTTTAAAAAAGCTATATCTCGAAAACTATTTAACGTAAATAATTCTATCAGGGCTCATATTTTAGCAAATTTGCTCTTCTTTAAATGATGTTCTCTTAGGTTTTCTTGTGTTGTTCCTACTTTTTAAGATATAGAGCTCCGAATGAAACTTTTTGTCTTTTTTAATGCTTTGAAACAGCCGCCATTTTTTATTCCCTCTACCTATACTTGGCAGACTCATCAATTTTGACTATTAATTATATATAGTTTTCATTAAAGTAATCAAAAATAGGGGTGAGATAACTGATTTTTTTCTCCTCTTGGGCTATTGTACTATTACCATTCTCAGGTTAGCTATAATAGTTTAAACTTCACATATTGATTATTTTTATTCAGGAATGTTTTGTATTAGCTGGAAGATATTTAAAGTATGTATTTAGGTATATATCATTAAACTTGACGTTAATGACATTTACTGTTAACATTTCTCAGTTTGAAAGGGGGAATTCCTACCCAACGATAGTACTTGTATTAATTGATAAATAACAGTAATTTTGTGAAATAAAAACATCTTCCGTATAAATGCAAAGTACCCAGTGACCAGTTATAAAAGACCCGATAATCACAGCGCCTTGAACTTTAACTTCCATGCCGTGAAAGTTCGAGACAATGCCCGTTTCTTCCTTGATGTATTTCCGCCTCTTATTTCTTTTATTTATTTTTTTCCTATCTTCTTGTATAATGTTATTTAAATCTGAGTTTTCTGGTAGTAGTCGAATTTCGTAATAAGCAGTAAAAAGCAAAGAAAAAAAACAAACAATTTAAGGTATTAAAATCATCCATTCAAGGCATGGAATGGATTCTATCTCTGTTATCGACAGTTTACTTTTAGTCATATAAAAAGCTACATAAAGCATTATTGGTTCTAGAGATAGAACCACGAGGAAAAAAAATATTAGTTCCTCACAACGATGAAAATACATTTGCTTTAGGAATTCGTACCGTAAATGAATTCTAATGCCACTTTTTAAATGGTTTTGCTCTCTATGCTCTCTATATCCCCTAATGACATAATAAAGTTTACTGGCAACATCTTGTTCTTATATTTGTCTAATAATTATTTTTTCTAAGAACGCGTAATTATTTTAAGCTGTCTTATAACCACACTTTCAAAATTTCGAAATATGAATATTTACAAGAAACGCTGTCTTATTGTTGACGCTGTTTAGTTACATATCTATTGTTTAGCTTTTTTAAATAAAAAAATAAATGAATGAAATTTATCCCATTTTGCTATGGGAATTGACAGAAAAAAAAATCATCATGAAATACAAATGTAATATGTATTGAAATTCAGAACTGAATTTTAACTAAAAATATTACAAGTAAGTGTGATGTGAATAATACAATGACATTATGTTGACGTGTGAAGAAACTACCCATTGGTAGGTCTCCAATAACATTTCTTCATTAGAAGGTCTCAGAGCAATCTTCTTTTTAGGCACCTCGGAGGATTATCTGGAATTGAAAATGATGCGTGTTGGGAACAAGTGGGTTTGGAAGGTTTATAAGCTTGAATGAACTTTGGAGGTTTAATATTTAGTCCAGTATACATCGGTTATTTATAGAACACTAAAGTCTATGGATTATATTATTTGTGATGTAGTAAGAAGCACTAAGGATATCACGAAGGATTTTGGATTGTAAGGATTGGATTTAAGGGGAATTCAGTGGCTCTTGCGGAGAAGCTTAACTCCGTAAGTCCAAATAGGCGTTATGGTCATGTAAATGGGTCTTTTGTAATTAATTCGAATTTTAGACCGTTAGTCTTGTTGTAAAAGTCGGAATCGTCTTCTTTTTAATCTTGCATGAGGATTCGAAGTTGGACGTTTGTCCAGATTTAGTCTTCGGTAGCGGATCTGTTTCACAGGGATATGTGCAATATTATTATAGTGTACTATAGAGCGGTCTGTAGAGTTATGTCGAAGAGTATAGGTGATTGGGAGGGATTTGTTGGGATTTATTATAATCCTCCAGTTAGAGCAACCATATGTCATCTGCATCTATGGTGAGAATAGTGTTAGGATGGGTTGGTGGGCATCTGTAGACTATGTAGAGGATGAGACTTTAAGAAACATAAGTGAGCTTTAATATTTAAATATTTAAATATTAAACATTAATATCAAATATAAAAAAAAGATATATTTAAGTCTACTTATATATTAAGTCTACTATATTAATATCTACTTTTTATAACAATCACCAACAAATATTTTAATTTTATTTTTCCGAAATCGAATACTCCACATTTTTTTAAAGGTGGACTTAGTCCTTTTTTTTTTTTTTTTTTTTTTTAGAGAATAGTAAGAATCTCAAACCTTAATTTGTATATAATATTGGATTAGATTTGGTGCGTTTTAAGGGTAAAGCTTGGACCACCCTAAAAAGGATGCTGATAGTAAGTAGTGTAGCAATAAATCAAAAATGGTTTATTTCCTTATTGTGTTTCCTCACAACATATTCTATAAAATTAATCATCAATTGAGATGACGAATGATAGCCATAATATATCGATACAGTGAGTTGCAGGCATTCCAAACACGCTTGATTACTCCATACAAAACGTTCTTGTTTACCTTCAGCTTAGTTCTTTGACACTCTTGAACGAACCTTTTATGAACGAATGAACACTCTACGTGCTAAATTACTAAAACAACTTTTTTCATCCATTTCCGAGGATTGTTTCTTCGATGCTCCCCTCTTCCACCCTTTCTAGGAAATACCTCTTTTTCACTTTCTTCTTCGAACAACATCCTTCGTAAGGTCATTCTCTCTACCAGGACATTCTTCTGCTTATAAACAACAAGATGGTTCAATTGTTATTTCTTGAATTGCTGTTTAATAAAATAGTACAAGAGCCCAAGAGGAGAAAAAAGGAAGTTATCTCACCCCAATTTCTGATTACTTTAATGTATACTATGTATTACATAGTCAAAATTGATGAGTCTGCCAAGTATAGGTGGGGGAAATAAAAAATGGCGGCTGTTTAAAAAAAAAGTAGGAACAACTCAAAAAAACCGAAGAGAACGTCATTTAAAGAAGAGTAAATTTACTAAAATATGAGCCCTAATAGACACGTCCCATACAACATTTTTATGAAATGTTGCTTTTTAAAAAGCATATTTATTTAAGCATATTTAAATATAGTGGTAGATAAAGTACGAGAATTAAATCTGTAAAGATACTTTCAACGTTTTTATTGCACATTTTTGTGCGTTTTCGGGTTTATACTGCATTAAAATCCACAATGTAGCTATATCATTAAATAAGTTCATTTAACTTTCATTTCATAATTCATTTAATATGGCGAGATTTTGCCACCCCTTTTTATTATTTCATATCAGAGCTTTAATATTGTTTATTGTATTATTCTAAGTGAATAATAATTCTCGAAACTCTCTATTACACTAACCAGACTATAATTCTTCCATTCAAATTTTTTAAAGAATATTTAACCGTCTGTAATCAAAATATATTAATAAATCATCATTTTCTTAAAATCAACAAGAGCTATTCACCTCCTTAAACATAACTGTATTCCTACGTTGTACTTTATATAAAGATGAGGTACAGAAGAAGAAGAAGGATCCATGGATAATCGAAATTATCTTTCTTCTAATGATTTCTATTGGCTAGATAATTACCTATATTTCAAGTTTGAGAGTAAAATCTACAGGAAGTCATTGTTGAAATGAGTTTTTGCGTGTTTAAGTGAAAGTGTACGAGGGAATCTGTTAAAATTAATTTCTAATTGACACCACTTTCTTATAAATTTGGGCCAAATTGGACAAGCCATTTTCGGAATATAGATACATCAAGGAAAATTCGAGTACGTTTACGTAAGACAAAAATAATTTAGGGCCAGCTAGGTAAATTTCATCAAAATTAACGGTTCGATCGATTTTGTCCCGACAAAAATTTGACTACGTATGCGGAACTAAACTTGTGTCTTGGTGCCTAAAATGCTAAATTTGAATGAAAATTTTCGATTTTGAGGATATAACTTTTTTTTTTTCCGCATTAACATAAAGCTTTCCTACCGTCAGTAGTGCAGGGCCAAAAAGATATATTTTACCTCTATGACGTTTATATAAATATTTATTAAATATTATTATGATCTGCTAAAGATATTATACTTTGGATATCCCATCCCTACCACATGCCGAAGACACCAAAATATGCGAGACTGTGAGTTGAGTGTTGCCTCATCCTACCTCTGACCCGAGGTTTCTGAAAGGTTTCGGTTTCGTCATCAGGAAAGTGTGTTATGCGTATCTCTGAACCCTTGTCATGTCTTATCGTTCAGCCATCTTTCTTCCAGCTGGAACATTTTAGAGCCGCTATCGATTTCACTGTGGTTTAAAATATTTTCGATCAATCCCAACAATTTATAGATAGAAAAACAAATGCCCATAACGGTATGATATTTATATTCGTAGATATCTCAATATTATTATCAAGAAGAAAAACATGTAACTGTAATGTAAAAAATACTGAATTTAATTTGTATGCTATAAAATCTAATAGTTTAAAGACATGACATTAGATTTTTAAGTTTTCTCACTTCCATATTTAGGTTTTCATAATTACAATTATTATGATATGTTAATTATAATTTTAAAAAATATATATGTTGTTGTTTATAATTTATTTTAGAATTTATGAATTATTATAACTTTGTTAATTACTAATGTTAGCATTTATAGTGTTTATATACAGTACGACTGATTAGTATGCAATCGTTTACATTTGTAGTAATCCTTTGCATTTGGGTAGCATTGCTTGATATTCGATAAAACGAATTGCTTATATATTAGCCCTTTCAGCCGAAAAGAGAATTTTCTGGCTAAATGGTTCTCTTAAAAATAGGAGATGGGAGAGGATTACCAAAATCATTGATAAGTGGAATTGGCAGATAATGTTTTTAAAAAAATAAAAGTTTATTAAAAACAAAACACAAGATGGAAAGTATGTGTCACAAAGAAAAACTAATCAAATGGTGATTATTACACTATAATAATACACCTCGGAGGATTGTCCGGAATAAAAGAAGAAGCAAGATTAGAAACTAATGGGTTTGAGTGTTTAGGGAGTTTGTAATGGAAGGATTGATATCTGGTTCGGGCTAGATCGGTTACAAATGGAACATTAAGGTCTTTGTGGATGATTTTATTTGTGATAAAGTAGGGAGCATTTAGGATTTTACGAAGAATTTTGCATTGTAAGGATTGGATACGAGAGGAATTCGAAAGTTTAGTGGAGCCCCAGAGCTCAACGCCATACGTCCAGATAGACCTTATAATTGTCATGTAAATCAGTCTTTTGTAATGAATTGGAAGTTTGGACTGTTTGTCTAATAAGTGCTGTAATAGTCGAAATCGACGTGCAGTTTCCTGTCTTTTCAGTCTTGTGTGAGGAATAATAAAATTTAAATGAAATAAATAAAATCTTATTTATGATTCATTGAACAAACATTTTGGACGATAATTCACAAAATAAGAATAAGTTAAACTTTTGGGGAAAATGATCAATTTTTGAAGATCTATAGAAACAATTGCAGAAAACCTATTTTGGTCTCAAATAACAGAAAATTTTGTGACTTTAAAGAAGTATAAAACAGGCGATTCTGTCAGGTATATAATTTGGAATTGTTTAGTAAAAGTGGGAAGATTACACTTTAAATTTGCCATTTTAGATTCTATAGAAGAAGCATTTTCCGAGTAAAACCAATTTAAATTATTTTAGTTCCTTTTTTTTTTTTTTTCTTCAATTTAGCTATTGTTGTATTGAATAATGTTGATTTTTACTACGAAATTTATGAGTAACCCGATATGTTAAATAAAATATGAGAAATTACGGCTGCAGAAATGTAATATTGCAGTGGGAAAAAAAAAAAATAGCCAAGTCGGGCATAAGGGGAAGAACCGGTGCAGGCGCCAGATAAACTGGACTGGCTAGCGGGCCGCTCGTTCCTAAATTTGTAACGACTGCTCGCTGCCTTCTGTATATTCCTACAGCAGGTGTAGCAGGTGTAGCAGGTGCTAGCACTGTGTTCTTCTCTTAAAGCTTGTAGAGATCATTATTTTTGCAACTATAATATTCTTAAAAATTATAATTTCAAAAGCATCCTCCTTTCTTAACATTGCAGTGCTCTTTATAAAATTAAGCGTAAAAAAATAATTATTTATATAAACATTAGATGCTAATCAGGTTTCAAGCTCTTGCTTTTATACCCTCTATATAAATATTACAAGATGGAAGAGATAGGGGAATAATCCAAGGGATGTTACTTTATAATACTCTGTGATGCTTATCTTAAATTTTAGACCATTTTCAAATTTTTTTAGTACAACGGTTTTGGTGTTAAAAGAAATCTTCCCAAAAAAGTTAAATTACATCTAATTTAAATATTTTAGGAAGAATTTTTTTTGCCTCATTTTATATAATATTTACCTACTATAATAATTATAACAGTTAATTAAAAACAATTATAAAATTTAACTTGAGCTTAGTTATTTTTTTAATTCTACGTTTTAAATCATGAAATTATTCCTAACAAATTGTAAAAGATGTAATAAAAAAATATTAAAATATATTTTAATTCTGAAAAATATTAAAATATATTTCTTTTGATTTTATTAATATACAGTTATCAAAATCCAAATTAATCATTTTTCTTTACACTTCTTCCCGATTGATTATTAATTACTATATTGTTGTTTATGAAAGTAGTTTCATTTATTTCTTTATTTTCTTTTTACTTATGTAAATTGTTTTAATTTATTTGTCACAGACTGTGAAGGCGGAGTGCCCTATTACGGCCGCTACATCGGCCCACTGTCCAGGCTGTTGCACTCCGTCAGCGGCGACGTTTATGCTGTCGACGCCAGAACTCTGCACATCAGGGACTTCACCTACGATGGCGAAGGTCCAGGTGAGTTATCTCTTGTCGATAATTTAATAGTAATATCTGATTAGACATTACTCTGTGGTAAGAACAGGGGAATCAATAAGATACGAGACTACCAAATGGGTGTTCGATGTTAGAATCCGCACTGTCTTAGAGAAAGGGCGAGAGGCAAAAAAATAAATACAAAATTTCAGCTACAAGTAGAAATTGAAAATTACAAGGGAAAACAGAGTTATCCAACTTTTTTCTAAATAATTAAGTAAAGTATATCACGTAGGTTAAGTTTAACTTGGAATCACCTCTTCTTAATACTTTACATATTTGGTTCAAGAACGATTTTACACTATTGAAGGTGATTAAATCAAAACTGTTTTCACCGGTTTTGATTTTATAATCGTTGTTCGCCATTCAAATGTTTTTAAAAAACAGTCATTACGCAGATGTTTTATAAAGAGGTAAGAAGGGGGTATATAAGTTACTAGTTATTTTTAATTTAATGATTGCGTTAAATAAAAAGTTTAATAAATATTATAGGCGATAATGAGACCTAATGATTTTGGTGTCCTTGATTATGAAACAGGCATGGACTGAGCTATAGGGTAGGTTTAAACTTTATTATTAGGAATTACAGACCATTTT
The DNA here is from genome assembly GCF_000696795.3 of Halyomorpha halys. Taxonomy (NCBI): domain Eukaryota; kingdom Metazoa; phylum Arthropoda; class Insecta; order Hemiptera; family Pentatomidae; genus Halyomorpha; species Halyomorpha halys. Next base: position 1,244,362 of record NW_027108830.1, on the reverse strand, counting down.
TTTTTTTTTTTTTTTTGGAAAGCATTCAATCAAATTCAAACTATTATTTTCAACCATCCCAAACCATATTGAGGAGAGAACGACATTAAATACCAACTTTAACCTTTGATAAATTGATCTGCAATAGAATCTTAAATGGTTCCGAATATTTCAATTGGTTAATATTGATTAATTATGTTATAAAATCAATTCATACTTTCTTCTGATGTACCTTACAATTCTTATAGTCGCGATTAAAAAAAAATATATATATATATATATCATGGCTTCTAAGTATGCAATAAATTTCTTAGAAAGCTTTCCTTGTTCGTTGAACACGGGTCGGCGCCAACCGAATCTTCAACCTCGTGAAAGGAACAAGTAGGACTGACAGAGCCGCTGCCATCCGCAGTCGGAAACGATCGATATTCGATCTTCTGCTATCGATGTAAACAAGGATCGAGGCCAGTAGATATAACGGACACTGTGCATATCATTACTTGCTCTAGTTCTGCGACCGGTCCAGGAAGCTTTCACTTCCTTACTCTTCAGGATCTGTCCAGAATATCTTTCGGTGAGGAAGGGGATGCACCAGGTTCGAGGGGGGATGCAGGAGAAAGACCGACCTTGGTAAGATGTAGGAGTTCATTGTATGGAAATCATCTTGTAGGGGGTCGAAAGTGAGAGGATGGGATACAAGGAGAAAAGGACTATCAAGATTGGTGCCATACGATATCAACGAATGATGAAAAAACTAAATGAGCCTTGGATAATGAGTCAGGATCGCCGTCTTCTTTACCTTTCCTTTCTATTAGAAACTATTGAAAGCCAAGAACGAAAATATGTGCGGTAATAGTTGGAAGAGGAATGGTTAGATACTTAAACATATTCGATGGTATTTTATCGAGCAGATAGAAAGTAGTTCTAGGTTTTCTTTAAAGTGATTTAAAACAGGCGGTAGGGGGTGTTCGTAAGTGAATGATTGATACTATAATCATACGAATCGTTTTAAATTGCCATTATCAGAGTATAAACTATAGGTAGGATGATATAATAAAACTCTCAGTTGATTTCCAATTGGTATAAAAATCAAATAATCCTATAAGAATATGTATTTATTAAAATATTTCTTTATACTTCAGATATTCAGATTAAGTGGGAACTGAATTGACTCACTTTCATTTTTTGTAGTTTCCTACTTTAAATTGAGTTGAAAACCTAAAGAGTTATATTTTAAACAATATTTGGATATATGTTGGATATTGGCTTGTTGTGTATTAAATAAGAGTCTCAGTTTGAACTTTTGTTTTTTATATTTGATGAAAGAATGAATTGGTACAATGAAGCTGAATAATATTTAAATGAGAAATGAATTATCATTCGAAAAAAGGACGCAACATTTATAATGGGTAGTTGATTCTTTGACAGGGTTGACAGGAAAAAGTTTAGGAAATTTCGAAACGAATTTAATTTATGGTAGTTTGTTGCATTCTGGCATCTTTGAACTTGTCGAGGATAGAATTAGATTTTTGTATAATTTGGAATCAGTGACCAGTTTTGAACAAATACATGGGGAGAAGACGAAGATTAGTGGACAGTATTATATGGATGAAGATATTGAATATCCAAGATATTGGATGCGATACACAAACCAGGAGACCAGCCATCGGTTTTTGCGTATGATAAATGCTATACTGTGTGAATCGGTTTGGAAGATAAAGGTACAAAGTTGTGGAACACAATAAAAATGTATAAAATTAATTTAGTTTTAGGAATATTTTCGGTTAGTAACTGAATCTCATTATTTTCGGTTAAATGAAAATTTATCATCGATTGGAACTGCATTATTCTTTGATTGACTGTGCTATTTTTTCAACTTATTTTACTTTTTTAAATTAAATTTTTTTTAAAATAATTTATTTACAACTGTATACATATATACACATCATGTAAATTTGCTGTAAGTGATATTATGACATGATAAAAACATGTAGAGAATCTACCCATTGATAGAACTCCAAAAACATTTCTAAAGGAGAAGATCTCGAGGCCTTCTTCTTTTCAGACGCCTAGGAGGATTATTAGGAAGTGAAGGAGAAGCCAGGCTAGAAACGAGTTGGTTTGGGTGGTTGGGAAGTTTATTATGGAAGGATTGGTTTCTGGTTCTGGCCAAATCGGCAACATAGGGGACATTGAGGTCCTGATGGATGATTTGATTTGTGACAAAGTAAGGAGCATTAAGGATTTTTTTTTTTTTAAATTTAAAATACTATAAAATATTGGTAGGAGCAAGAAACTCTTTGGCCCCGAAGGAGCAGAAATTGCCTTGTCCCTGTCTTTTCGATGCCGACGCCAAAGTTTAATTACTTAGTGTTTCCAAACCATTTCACTGAATTATAAAAAAAAACTCAATTTGATTAAGGTAACTTAATTGATCCTATTTTTTGTTGGTTTTTGAAATGAAATATAGTCTCTGTCAAGGCGCAGTTAATGTATAACTATGTTTTCTGTATAAATAGGTGCATTGCGTCAGCTGATTGTATTTTCGTTGGTGTAGGAGGAATCCGAGGCGTTCTTTTGTCATAGGACATAGAAAACACTCAAGATAAGATAATGATGTTTCTTTTTGAATATCTAATTATTTTGTTTTGATTTTGAAACTTTTTAAAAATACAACTTTATTCTCAACAGTCAGTGTTATTTCCTTATAGCGTTCAAAATGAAGTTTTATTCAATTCAAATGATGTTATTATTAGCTGACATTTGGTTTAACATGTCAGTAATATACATATAATATAGTAATAGTATGATTTACCTTACTAAATCCTTCCTTGGTTATGGTTCAAACGGCTGTCTCAGCGGAAATCATTCAGATATTTTCTTTGAAGCTAGGAAACGAGTAGTAGAAAATAATTCGACATTTTTATTGTTAGGAACAGATTATGTTTGCTTAAAACACAATAAGGTTTCATAATTGTTAGATGACTAGTACAACCAATTATCACGAGCTTATAGTACGAAAGTACTACCACGATAGCAAATTTCATAGTCTACACTATAGTAGTGGATGCGATAGTTACTATCGAAGTGCCCCCAAATGCCAATCTAAGCTGCTAAAATGTATGTCTTTTTTTTCATAACTCCTTTTTCTGAGATTTATTGTTTTTAGCATGAATATATATACCAATCTATACTTTGATTCGTCACTGTTTCCTTCTTCCGTAGTAGCCTACATTTTAAGGAGTTTTTGAGATGTCATTTTGTTGTAGTGGGCGTTCTTTAAATTTTATAGTGTGCTGGGGCAAAATTTATGTCCTAATAGGGCTCATGAACTTCCATACTTTTCGAAATACAGCAATGTTACGAGAATAGAGCGTTTTTGTTTTAAATAAAAAAAAAAACCTTCAATATAAATTCAACTCTTTTAATTTCTAATAATTATTTCTTTAATTAATATTTTTGTCCTTAATTAAACGAAGGGAATATTTTTCAAGGTTTTTTTTTTTATGTGTTGATATATTAGAAACTCCGGAAAAAACTTCAAATCAATGGAAAATGTGTTTAGAATTACTTTTTTTATTTTATTTTTTCAAATGAATGTTTAAATGTTCATAAGCATTAGGTTTATTCTTGGAAACTAATGATTCAGTTTATTGTTTCAAAACTAAGATTTAATTATTTACCAATTTTTTTTTTATTTAACTTTTACTTTTAGGAATGAGCATACTTTAATTTAATCATCTGATTTTCAGCTGCATATTTCTATGCTGGTAACTCCAAAGCAGTTGGCCCGGGTGGCTTCTTCGTGAGGGACGAAACAGGATCGTAAGTTTTATAATTTATTTAATGTTAATTTTAGTATGTATTATTGAATATTTATATTTTTATACATTTCTTAATTACGATAAATTACAAGCCAAATTCATACAAAACTTTTCTTCTTGAACTTACATAATGATTCAAAATACTACCACATTTGAAATACATACCTTATACATACCGTGCTAAAAATAGAATTTTACTTCAAATTAAACCAATAAAAAATTTATTTTTGTTCGATTCATCAACTGAAAATCAATTATTGAATTAATCTTGTAATATGTAACAAAAAATCACTCGAAATCAATTCAGTTACAACTGGTAAGATAGGGTTTATCTTAATTTTAAAAAATTTAAATTATTTGTCGGAGATATAGAATCACGTGTTTAATTTTTGTTTTCTCATTACTGATAGTAGGAAATAAAAAGTTAGTATAGATGCTGAAATTAAAAAAAAAAAAAATCTGCAGAATTAAAAAATTCTCATTTATATTTAACATTTAACCCATTAATTCTTAATCTTTCATCCTTAACAACCCCTGATAATCCTCCGAGGTGTCTGAAAAGAAGATGGCCGCGGGACCTTCTAATTTAAATTAATGTTTGAAGTACCACCAATGGGTGGTTCCTCCCAAGATTTTCAAGTGTGTATGAAACATACAACATATTTACCTATCGTATTATTTTGTACAGTTGTGAATTACATTAAATAAATAAATAAATAAATAAAATATTTTACATTTTAGATATCTCGGAATTAATTAGGTTTCATGTTCGCCTGTTTATAGTCAAATTTGTGTTCGAACATGATCGGACTGTTAATTTGATTTTGATCTTGAATTTGAAATTTTCAGGTATCTTGTGGGTTGGTATCTAGTTGATCCCATATCGGCTTTAGTAGATTTCGTTTTCTACTTTCGCTTATGGATGCGTAAACCTATTTTCTTCGTCAAACCTGAATTTATATAACATCTCATTTTATTTGGCCTGGAGGTTGGAAGTTGGGGATTAGTTCAATATGGATGAAATATTATTCAAATTCAGTAATCTATTTTTGTTTACACGTTTGTAAACGTAGTTTCCTATTAAGCACTGTAGCAAGATGTGTTCCCACCAAGGGCGCAAAATTAGGACTCAAAAATCATGCCTTTTTAGATAGTTTTATTACCTAACTTATATTAACTCATTGAAATTCAAACATTTAGATCGTTTTCAAATTGACTATAAACTTATAATAAATAACAGTTAATTAATAACAGTGATTTTCTATTTAAACTTCTAAAAAATTGTTCAGACAACCCCGGTATTTTAAAGGACGCAGATTTTTCAAACTCGGCAAGGGCACAGAAGGTCCTTGCTAAGGTCCTGTCCTATTTAATATAAGCACATTTATATACCTAAAACTATTGGGCACTCCCCTCCCCCTCCACACTTCTTTTTCGGCTTCTGACTGTTTTCTTATTATTTTACCATTATCTATTGTCTTTATTAATTAATGTTTTTATTTTTCTATCTTCTATGCGATACAACACGAGGAGGTCCCTCACCTCCGGACATTAAAAATAGAACCATTTAGAATGGATATTTCATAAATAACAACATTACAGGTAACCTTAAAATACCAAAGGTAGTAAATACCCAACAAGATTTATTTCCTTTTTTCACAATAAAGCACTCACTAATTACCTGTTTCTTTCTGTTTGAGAGGGAAAAACAAAAAAAAAAAAAAGATTGGACTGATTTGTCCCGAGTTATTATCCTTAAGTATCATATGCTATGTTTCTTTGTTATGTTTTAAAATTAAGTGAAACCTATGCATCATATTTTTTTTGTTTACACCTAAACGCTTTTGAAAAAAATGTGGCGTAGCATGTTTGACTTGAAAATTTATGTAATTTGTAAATAACGCTGAGTCGATGATTGTTCATGAATTATAGTCGAATGTTATTTATACAACATGATCGGAAAGTAATAGGGAACTGAACAAATTATGAAAATCAATGTTAGACTCAAAGGCTAAGACCTTTATGGGAGCATTGGATTAGATCCCACCTGGAATAGTAGTTATTTGATGGGGTTCGATGGATGGAAGCACAGTGCATTCAGAACATCGAAATTGACATACAACTGCCTCAGTTATTTATTCTCAATATCGTCACCACACCAAATAATTGAAGATCAAATTTCCCCAAGTAGACTGCCTAAACATATCGGATATAGTGCATAGTAAGACTTGTTAGAATTCTGTAGCTTAAAGCAACCATCGTAATTTTAATTATTAGTAATTATAAGCAATGCGTCATGGCAATGTACCAAGACAGAAAAATGAAGCAACAAGTAAGTATGGTACACCTAAATACAGATTAGACACTAGCCAAATAGAAATCCAAAGTCCAGTCAACGTTAAACAAATACAATATTGATATGATTAATCATTAATCATATATTCCGACAGAAAATTTTATTTAAACATAAAATTAAATTTGGCAAAATTCGATTTTTTTGTATTAAATTTTATTTTCAATTTTATGAATGTTATTTTATTGTTATGATAAATCTTATTCAAATTCCAATTAAGTCCACTTACCATTAATTACGTAACCGGCCCTAAATAATCTTTTTTGATCAGGGGTAATATTTAGTTTACCGTGATCATCAAACAATGGCCATTTAATATAGCGAAGTATTACCTAGTAATTATTAACCAATCTCGTTAAATAGTATGTACTTAGAAAACAAATGAATAAGTAAACACTTTTACAGTTTGAATCTGGATATCCGTTAATCCAAGGCAATAATTGTGATGACATGTAATGCTATCCATCATCCTCTTTAGACATAAATCACAACAAGATACAAGAAGCGTTATCTAGCTGAGATGTGTACCGAGTACCAACATGTCGTCAGCTTACAAACACTTAATTTGACCTGTAGAGTACATCAGTGACATGGGATCCCTGCACATGCCCGCGTGTTTCTCTGCCTCCTATTTCGTGACGGGGTTGCCTGTGAAATTATAGACCATATCGATTCACTCTTGGCTGGCGTGATCCCAAGTTAAATCTTCTAGCGATAATATATAACATGAGATGACAAATTATTTTTAATTAAGCAATAAGATATGAAGAAATTGTTCTTAACCTCTGTTTATCTCAGTTGATATATTTTTGATAGTTGATTAATTGTTCGGAAAATTGAAAAAAAAAAAATCAATTTTATTGAAATTTTGCATGAAACAATATAAGTATATTTAGAATTAAGGAGCTACTCTTTTTTTTTAAGTATATGAATTACAAAGTTTACTTATTCACTAATTCTTGCTAAGATTTGCTTAAAATTAGCCTTGGTTGTCTCATGCCAAAACAAGAGGTTTTCAATAGGGGCCGTGTATTTTTGAAGAGAGATAAAATAAAATTAAAGACAATATTAGTTTTTATTACGTAATTACGTATGAAATAAATATATGATAGGTGCAATTTTCCATAACTTTTACACATAATGGCACCAATACCTTATTAATGACGTTTTATATGCCAATCGATACGTCTTTGACAGTTTTTGAATTTTTCACATACACCAATGATTTTACACAACACCACAATCAAGGTGTAAGTCACGCGATCTTTGAGGTCACTTCTTTTCTCAGAAATCTTCTTAAAGAAACCCCGTGGAATTTCTCTTTCAATAAATCACCTATTACTCTAGTTATAAGACAGCCAGAAAAAAAAAACATTCAGAGTAAAATGAATTTATAGGCCAGATTAGAATTTTCATCTGCCCAATTCCGATAATTTGGTTTATTTACAAAATGGTAAATGATCATGGTCTACGAAAGATAGGAGTTGACACAGATTTGGAGTAAAGCCTATTTAGCGAAGTTTCGGAGTTCGGATTGGTCACTGAACTTCAGCTACTGTTCCTCTGAATTTTAATTGGTGATCCTACAATCAACCCTTGTGGGGCAGGTCGAAGAAATTTTGGACAACTTCAGGATTTCTCTCAGGCTGTCAGCCACCAACTCAAATTTCCAGGCACTTTTGTTGCAATGACGGATAGTGATTGGTTGATCCATCATTGAACCAGAGGTTTCAAGTTTTTTTGGTAACTTAGCGAATAGTGTCCTCTGTAGGACCGTTGGTCATATCGTTCTGCTAACACACAAATTATTTAAAAAATTAAACAGCCATTTCTGTTTCAACGGAAAATTCTCGTCATTAGACAATCAAACACGGTTGTCATCAATTATTAAATATGCCTTATTGATATTGTAACACCGTTTGAATTGAAATCTACTTTTTCTGAACTTAACTTTATAGGTCCACAGCAGTTGAAATATTTTGAAGATGATTTTTGATTTCGATTTTTGATTCGAACTCAACAAAAATGTGAACTGGAATATTAAATATAGGCTAGAAAGTGAGTCTAAATGTGGTTGTTACTTATCCATCATTTTTATAAACTTTTCCATATGCTTTTTATGTGACTGGATATTTTTACCATGGTAAAATCTATTGGTCCCTTCAGAGCTTTTGATTTTTCATAGTTCAGTTTGTTTTTATAATTGGATTGATCTGTGTGATGAATGGAATTCGATATTCTGTTTTTAAATAGTTCATAGATAATAAAAAGATTGGACTCCCTCATTTGAATCATACAAAAATAGTCTTGAGAAGATTATATCAGGGTCAGTGAGACAATACGGAATTGTGTTGGTAATAATATCTCCCATCATGGCCGGAGGGACGGGTCTTCTCAGAAGTTCTTTGTCGACTTCGGTTCAATGTGCTGTTTCTGTGGGCATTGTTACTCCTTAGTGAAGATGCCTGTAGGAAATCTTTAACTAAGGTAGATATTAAACATATTTACTACAGAAAGGATTAATTATTTCACTAAAAAAACTTAAGAATCTTTGAAGTAGGATTTGATTAGAGGTAATTATGAAGTAAACAATTGGAAATTATTTATTATTTTATTATTATTATTTTATTTTTTTCTTTAATTGTAATTAGATCTGAAAAATTACTTAGAACATTCTGTCAAAAAATAAATACACTTTCTTAGGTGGATAAAATATTTTTAAAAGCCAGTAAATTGGGAAACCATTGAGATCATGACTTAAAATTAGTTTACTCATTTGTCTAGACCCGTGGTTCCCAAAATGGGTGCCGCGACATTCTGGGGTCCTACAAACCTACGTCAGGGGTGCCGCCAGCGAATAGCACTTTCAAGTTTGTTTTTTTTTAAGAGAAAAAACTTAAATTAAATTAGGATACTTACAGTGCATTCCAGCATCTACGTTTATTCTTCTGCATATTGAACCACTCTATCCCTAGATATCTATAATTATGTTTTTTGTTTAGCTCAAAAATAGAGCTTTTATTTCAAGAAGAGTGATGGTGACATTTTTTTGAGCCACGGTGAATCGCTAGTGTTGAACTTCTTCATTATATTTCTGAATTCTCAAAATTGAAGAATACTTCACTTACCCAACTCTGATTATAAATCCATTCTTTAATAAAGGCTTATGAGTTAATGAAATGTTACATTAGTCGTACCGTCATATGGAAATTTAAAAATTAGTTGTTTAGAAGAAAGATTCAACCACTGACTTCAAAAGTCAACTTCAAAAGTTGACGTATATTCCTCATAATTTGGTCAAGATCTTCCTTGGTCCATTATTTTAGAAGAATATTTCTGATTCATTAACTAAAAATTAGGTGACCTTCGCGTGTAGTAGATATTACATTATCAACAACTGGTCTTCTCCTTAAACATATTTAAGGAAAAACTAAAATGAAAGAGTAAATATTTGTAGAGATATATCTGCTACTTGTATTTACACTAGGTTATTGTGTAAGGAATAGTAAATTTACTCTCTGCAGGTTAAATACGTATGTTACGTCATAATAGTGTACAAAGTAAAATATATGACTGTTTCAAAAGGTTACGACTGTGTGAAAG
>NW_027108830.1:1228319-1232288 GCF_000696795.3 Halyomorpha halys | reverse complement strand
TCTTCTCGGAGTGCAGGCCTCCTCTCGTCGTTTCTGCACTCCTAAAAAGAATAAGAAATAAATGACCATTTATATATATCAAAATAAAGAATATTCTTGCTTACATATTTGTATTGAAAGGGAAAGAATCGACAAAACTTGACAGGAGCTGATGTTGAAGGGTTCTCCCTGACAAAACCCACCAGAAAAAGTGAAAACCTGTTAGGATCTAACCAAATGCCAAGAGTTTCTTTAGTTACTCTATAACAGCTTCAAACTTAATGTTAATGATATGAAAATAATAATAGTTGTTTATTGTTTAGGGTTTTGCCTACGGGTAACATTAAGGTTTTACAGTCGGTAAGACACTACACACTAGACACATCCAGGATTAAAGTCCAATCGGAGGCAAACAATTTATTTTATTTTAGAGGTTTATCAGACACGGCTTTACGTCGGTCATTCCATGGTTTTATTTGTGGCCACATTCTGCTTTTATAACTTTTAAGATTTATTGACATTTAAAGTACATTTTTAATAAGCAGGTACTATATTATCGCGAGCTAAAGAACTTCATCTAAACAGTCAAATAACATATGATTTAACTGTTTTTGGATTAATCTATTTCGTTTTATGACCGTAATTTCTTTTGTTCGCTTGCTTCAAATTCCACTAAACCTTGACATAAATTCGAATCATGGAAGATATATTTTATTTTCATTTACAACTTATTTTATTCTGCACAAAATTCCATCTTTTGGGATTTTCCCACAATTTTGCACATTTAGAGTTTTTTCGGCACAGAATTGCTCGTTTTACTTTTTAGTGGTCTAAATTTATATTTTTGTTGCTGAACACTTAATAGTTGTATTAGGTTTCTCATATTATACATATATCGGAGTATACATGTCAAAATTTATTCTTTTTATTTTTTTTTTATTTTTTAATTTATAGTTTAAAATTGAGGAATTCGGGTTACATACAGTAATGAATTGATTAACATGTAAAGAGAAGAATTTATCCTAAAAAACAGAACAAGTGACGAATATTCTTGGAATAGTATTTACCGGTGGTTTCAAGTAACTAGTACAAAGCTTCTCTGAAATAAGTTTGTTATAGAGTACTTCATTAATGTTGTTTTTAACTTAGATTCTCAATCCGCATGAAGCAAGAGAAATTTTCAATTTTTTGTTTTATTAATACATTATATTACCAATATTTATTGTTTTAAATTTAAAAAAAAAATTGGCCTGGTAAATATAAATACATTTATACATTTTTAATCAAACTTTTTCTTCATTGAATTATTGCTTGTTAGTTTTTTGATTAATAGTATGTAATTATGTAAATAAACAATTGAAAAGCTAACTGGAAAAAAATAATAAGTAAAATTTTAGGGAAAACTGAAAAATTCCTATCTACATAGGTTGCCTAGATTTTTTTTTTTTTAAACTCAAAATTGAAGTTGTTTCAGGAAGTTGAAAATTGACTTCCTGCCTTATCATAGGTATATAAAGTCATTTAATCTGATTAGTTTCTTCATAGATCTTCCATTATTGACAAAACTTTAGGGTTTTAATCAGAGTAGTTCAGTTTTTATGTATGTGTGCATAATTTAGAGAGTATTTAGAGAGTTTAATTTGATCCAAAGAAGGTTAGGTAAATTTTCTATGCATTGTTATTACATATAAAATAATAAAGTTGAGGTTTAGTGCATATTTTAGGAGTTTTTTTTTTACATATTTTGAGTTTTTACGGCACGATTTTGCACATTTTAGGTTTTTTATTGCACGTTTTTTTAATTCTAATTTGATCTATAATGATAATCCTGTATATTATTTCAATTGGAATGATCCCTTTTTCGGACGAAGTACCAAACCAGTTTACAAAGTAAGGTACTGTTCCAAAGAGATTCATTAGGAGTGATCATACTATCAGCGTTTTATTTGTATAAATATACAAATATTTAAAAAAAATATACAGCTGATATTTTTTCTCTTCGTGTGCCAGCTAGCGTTTCGAATGGTGTGATTGTGAGTGAGAATAGATTCTTGAAGTCAGAGATTGATGAAGATATACTTCATTTTAAGCACATTTAGACATTCTCGAATAATATTTGTGGGATCTACCGAAAGAATGATGTTAATTCTATAAATTAAATTAAATAAACATAAATTATATTAAAATTAAGAATAAAATAATTACTCTTAATTTTCATATAATCTTTGTGCATGTATTTTGGATATATCATGATCTAAAATATTCTTATCCAAATTTTACTGCAATTTCTCGGTGTGAAATACCTCCTTAGTTTTAAAAAATAGAAAGTAAAGTTCACTAACCAATAAATTGATCATGTGATATCAAGATTTGTGACACGTGCGGGTAGTATAACCAAATGTTTGTGCAATCCGTTGTTGACAAACCTACGCATGTAAGTAAATATACGATAGATTTTTCCTTGATAGAAGATCATCTATATCTCTTCAGATGACACCTGGAGGGCTCTCATAGCAAACGGATTTCGGTGCCACATGGCAGATGAATGCCTTTAATATTTTAAAATTGTACATTACACTCATAAAAAGCGTGGTATCTTTTTTTTTTCTTACCTCTAGTAATTTGAAATGTCCACTAGAGCACGAGTGAGCATATCAGTCAAAAACAAGAGTACTTCTTCCTATATATTTTTTTTTATTCTAATGAGATTGATTTTTTCTAAACAGGTTCTTTCCATATCAAAGATGCCTCTTGGGTTAAGTTATAAAACTTCAAAACTATTATTTAATGTTTAGTTAAATAGGGAAATAAACAGTAAAATTTTGTAATATTGAGTTTTCTAGGTTAGCGGAGTCAAAAATAAATTTACTGGATGTGACCGCCAACACTATAAAGTCAGTTTCACAAAATTTACAGTAGCGTTATTATTTTTCAGATCCAGTGATATCACATTAAGTGTTTAAGCTTTTTATGGTTATTAAGTATGTAAATATATAGGATTAAAAATATAAAATTCATTATGAATTAAAAATTCAAAAGTAAACTAATAATTATTCGAAACATAATTCAATAATATTAATCCATATGTATTGTAAAGTTGTTGGAATTTTGCTTTGAAATTAATTTTTTTTATTTTAAACGAAATTAATTCTTATGAGTTTTTCTTTTTTTTTTCAGTTGTTATTTGTTAATATTTACATAAATGAGTAATTTTTTATTTTTTTAATCAGGAAAATTGATAACTCAACTCTTTTTGATTAAGATATAAAGGGAGTTTTAGGCTTTAGTGTCCATATTGAAAAAATGAATTAAGGACCTCAAAACAAGAAAAAAAATTCGTCTAGAGGTATGCCAGTTAACGCTTTGTTTAGAAGACATTAGTGTATAATGATTGCATGATTAATATTCTACAATTAAGATTTGATGTAGTTTATTGCTAAATAATACTTGCATGGGCGTAGTCAGAGGTGAGCAGATTTTTAGACCTAAGAAAAAGAAAAAAAGGAAGAATACAGTGAACTTATTTGGTTATGAACTTATTTCTATCTGGAAGCATGCTGTAATTAGGAAGGAAACTTCCATTTTGAACCATGATAATTAATTCTCAGTTTGAGTATTTCAAGTATTGAAATACCTGAGTCAAAATTAAGTTTCTAGTCATTTTTATGAGATTGCACAAGTATAAAATATATATATATATATATATATATATATACCTGCTCCCCCTTGGTGAAATCCTGCCCACGCCGATGCTTCCTTGTATTGTAAAAATAATATTATTTCAATAATTTAACATTTTATTTTGTCTTGGCTAGTATTTTCATAATTATAATTTCTCCCAATAAAAAATATTAACCAAATAAATAAAATTCTAGGATTAGAGAATGAAATTTAGTCGTAATGTTTTGACGCGAAAGCAAATTACTCTAAAGAGATAGTAAATTAAAAATATTTGAACTGACCGCAAATGCTCAACCAGGTAAATATATA